>NW_007726602.1:151115-176554 GCF_000696425.1 Galeopterus variegatus | reverse complement strand
TTCCAAAAATTTTTTTTTTTTTTTTTTTTTTTTTATTGTATGGAGAATGTTGGGCTGATAACTTGTAGGAAGCCTGGGTTATTTTATCTTCTTTACAAAGTGTTGAGTTTTGTTATGGTAGGCAGTTGAATTACTGGGTAGATTTTTATTCTGCCAACCTTGTTTTTATTCTAGGTTAGGGTAGATCTATTTTGGGGTTTTTTGCTTAGTTTTAGGGTGTAGCCCTTCTTTTAGAGTGTGGTTCTTATTCCTAAGGCATGAGCTTACTAGAATCTCAAGTGAATGCCCAAGTTGCTGGATTTAAAATCCAGCATGGTCTCTCTACTCTGGCTAGACTAGAACTTCAATGTCTTCCAGCATTGTGTAACCTTGGGTATCTTTGCTTATCTTTCTGCCAAATAACAAAGCCTGTTTGTGTTATGCTTTGCAGGGTCAGAACCTGTGCATGTGCAACTTAGCCCTTACTCAAGAATCAGGAGGTGGGGGGGTGTCCTCCTTTGATCTCTTCTTTCCAGTAATCTGTCCCATGAATTCTAACTGTTTCAGAAACACTGAGCTCAAATCTATGCCTCTTCAGCTTGCTGACACCACTATGCTATGCTTGGGCTCCATTTCCTTGCCCCTTAGTGCCAAACACCCACCCAGGCAGAAAGCTAGGGCAAATGTGGGCCGTGCTTTCAGTGTTTCCCTTTGTCAAGCATCACACTTTTCACTGCCTATTCTCCTGTCCAGAGACTGTAAGCAGTTGCCTCATATGTCTTTTCCAGTTTTCCAGTTGGAGACTACAGAAGAGCAAGTCTAGTAACTGTAAGTCTATCATGGTCAGAAACCCACTGAACCTATGTATTCTTAATTTTTTTTGTACTACAGAGATAAAATATTTATAATGTAGAAATTATTTATTTGGGGGTTGCAAGTTTTTTAGCCTTATTGTAATACCATTTCCAGAAACAATTTATTTGTAAGCTCTTGTATTAATTTTCGTTTTCCAGTACATCAACTATTTGCCATCTCACCTATTAAAGAATATGGTCTTCAAGGTCTTTTTATATACTTGACACTGAATTTTTGTCTCAGCATATGGTAGAATTAAAATTATATGTGGTATGTTTTCTACTATACTACATCACTATCATCTGTCATGTGACAACATAGGGAATTATTAGGATACTAAACTTATACATATGATGTAGCTCATTTGAAGAGTGTTGTATTTTCTCATTTTTTTCTATGTTGTTTAATTTGTCTGAGCATTATGCTGCTTCAATCAAGGTGATTTTCCTTTCTCTTGTTGTGTATGTGTATATCATGCTAATTTTTATTCTAGCATCCCCCTGTATCTCTTATCTTTCATTTTCTCTACTTCTATGGAATAGCTAAATAAATCCATATTTATTTATCATAGATAAGTACAAGCGTTGATAATTTTATTGTGTCTTCTGGTGAAGTTTTGCCCCTGCATTTTTGTTGATATATGTATTTTTTTACTGTAAATTTATTTTTCCCTACATATTCCCTAAGGAATGTAGATACATATTTTAAATTAGGTGTTTATGTAGATTATATTATTTATTATTATTTTAAATTTCTTTCAGGATAGGAGTGGGACATTACAAAAATTTTTTTTTTTTTTTTTTTTGTCTTTTTCCGTGTCCGGCAACGGATCGCAACCCTCAGTGTTGCCCCCGTACCGGACTGAGACCGGCAACGGGATTGCAACCCTCGGTGTTGCCCCTGCGCCTCGCTCAGCCAGTGAGCGGGAACCGGTCTGTATGTGGGATCCGAACCCTCGGCGGGAGCGCTGCCGTGCTTCCCAAGTGGCGCACTAGCGCAGTGCGCCACCGGGCCGGCCCCAAAAATATTTTTTATAAAAAGGAGATGTTGGCCTAATAATATTAAGCACTGTATTAAGGGCTGGCCTGTGGCTCACTTGGGAGAGTGTGGTGCTGATGGCACCAAGGCCACGGATTCGGATCCCCTTACCAGTCATCTTAAAAAAAAAAAAAAAAAAAAAGAAGAACCATATTAAGTATTGCTTTAAATGTATCACAACATACTTATTTTATAGGCTGAATCTGACCAATCCAGTATCTGAGGTCTTTGGGTTTGATTCTACTGGCTGTAGTTCCTGGTGCCCTTTTCATTTGTCGTTTATGATTTTTTTTTTTTTTAAATCAGAAAGTCATGTTACTTTTATCACTCTACATCTCACCCACTTTAATGATGCTTCCCTTTTCGTACCAAATACTCTCTTTCTTCATCCTCTGGTCCCAACATCTCATAATATTTTCCCTTTTCATTCTCTTTATTCTTTTATTACTCTATTTTTAAATAATACAAAGTGAAGGTGACTGATTAATGATTAGATTTTTTTTCTTTATATGATAGTACTTCAGAAAGTTCATGGAAAAATAGAATTAAAAGATAATATGAATCTTTCCATGAATTTTTTGAAGTAACCTTGTATTATCCAAAGTAGTACTAATATAGGGGCCGGCCCGGTGGCGCACTGCTACAGTGTGCCGCTTGGGAGTGTGGCGGCACTCCCGCCAAGGGTTCAGATCCCACATATAGACCGGTTCCCGCTCACTGGCTGAGCGAGGGGCGGGCGCAGCACCGAGGGTTGTGATCCCGTTGCCGGTCCCGGTCCGGTACGGGCGCGACACTGAGGGTTGCGGTCTGTTGCCGGACACGGAAAAAAGACAAAAAAAAGGAAAGAAAAAAAAAAATAGTACTAATATAATATGGCCATCACTGGTTGGTGATTGAATGGGCCAAGTGAATTGATAGATGTACCCAAAGTACCACTTAAAAGTGACCGATCTAGAATGACATGGTATAAAGACAGGAGACCAGTAATCTAACCCAAAAGGAGAAGAAGCTGAGAAGACTCTGCATAAGTTTAGGAGAGTTGACTTAAGGGGAAGCATGATGTTTCCATTATAGTTTCAAAGGCCAACATATAATGATGATTTTAATAATACCTTTTCCTTTTCTTCAAACCAACCAAGTATTACATTAATAAATACTATGAATGCAGTGATGAACTTATAGGAAAATCAATCAATATTGGAGGAGATTTGGAAACTAGGGGTCAAAATGACCTTGATTAGATAAGGTGAGTTTGAGTTTACAGAAAGACATCAAAATGGGAATAATTTGTGAGTGATCAGCCTAAAGAAAATAGTTTGTATAAAGGAAATGGGTTAGTTTTTCAAAGGAGAATGATAGGGAAACATAAATCTAGGTATTGGTGCATCCAGAAATTTACTGAGAATAAGATAGGAAGATAACATCAGTAAAGTAGAAAGAAAACCAATGTAATAGAGTATCCTGAAAGCCAGATAAAGAGTAGTTTCTAAAGTATAGAAATAGTGAAAAAGTTCCCCCTACTTAAAACTGTATTATGCACAGATTAACTTCTTTATAATTTTCCTCATTTGCAAAATTTTCTGATAGAATTTATGTAAACAAAGTTACACTGAGATTTGGTTTTTAGGGACTTGGAGGTATAAATCAGAAAAATACCAAACATTTCCAGTGAACTATATTTAGGAAGAAATGCATGGCATCTGCAACAAAGCAAATTAATTTACTAGTATTTCATCAAAATATAAGTGCAGGAGGTGGGAAACAAATTCCAGCAGACAGGGAATAGAAACAGAAATTAATTATAGAGCAGCCATAAGATATGTATTGTATCATTATTAGGCTACTTAGTTCGCTCTCTTTACTTTTGTTACAAAGGGGAAAATATTTTAACCTTTTCCTGTTGTTTATTTTTGTTGTTTCTCCCCTAATTCACTAGTGTGGCAAGAGGCACTTCAGAGATAGGAAATCTAAGATTAGAGAAAGAAATTTCACCCTCCGTTTATATATGGAATTTTATTGTTTATAATCCATTTAAAAATATTTATCTCATTTGAGACCAATGGCAACCATATGAAGTAAGGGGGAATTATGTTCATCTTAAAATTGATTCCTGGAATGGAGTATGAAAATTGTTTATGGATGAGGAAACCCAGAGAGAGTAGGTGATTTTATCATGGATCACCTGAGTTTTAGGCAGAAATCCTGGACTCCCCATTAGTACACTTGTGGTCATGGACAATGTATACATAAATTTTGAAACTCAATTTTTTTCTACTATAAGATGAAAGTTTTAAAAATATGAAATTGTAAATTATGTTTAATATTCTGATCAGTAATCTTGGTTTCCATTACTTTTCCAAAACAGCTATTTGCCTTCCTAAACTTGTCTTCCAGTTTTCCACTTCTGTCTTGTTATACTCATGTGATTTATTCACCTGGCATGTTTTCTTTTCCATCTCTGCATCTATATAAACCTGATTTTTTAATAACTTTTACCTAGCTTGTCACAGCCAGGCCAACTCCTTTACAAAGCCATCTCTACTACTCGCAATAATCGTGATCATGTCTTCTTTTGAAAAGACCTAACACTTTCTATTCTACAGCATTGATCAAATTCTCCATTTTACCATCTGAGTCCAATGGACCCTTTTTTGTTGTTGTTCTTCAAGAAACCAAATATATGGCACTAAGGTTAAACAACTGTTTTTGTTGTTGCTGCTGCTGTTGGTTTTTGGCAACTAGCCAGATCAGATATCAAACCCTGGACCTTGGTGTTATCAGTGCCACACTCTAACCAACTAGGCTAACTGGCCAGCCCCAATGGACCCTTTCAAAATATATTTTTAAAGTAATATTGTAAATAATTTACAGGTATATAACCTATTTATCTTGTAAATACTGATCCAGATTTCAAATACATTTCTAAGAGATTTCAGTTTCTTGTTACTTCTGGTTGCTCTTGGACTTGCATCCTCAAGATGCAATACTTTTGAAAATTTTCATGGCTAACAGTTTTGTTGAAGAGAGTGTGCTCATTTTCTTTAGCCTATAGTACAAAACATTTTCGTTTTTAGTCATTGTTTAGAATGATCAATTCAATGGATTTCTTCATTTCTATGCTATTTTAGTCAGTGCTTCAGCATTTTTCCACTTATGAACCATATCAAGTAAATTTCCTACTGCAAGCTTCATAAAACATGAAAAAATACTCACATGTTCTTTTTGCAAATTTTTTTTGCCCCAAAATACTGCATTATGACATCCTCCCTATAGAATGACTAACTGGATAACAAATTTCCTTTTTGTACTAGAAATATGTTGTTCACTAATCAATTCTTGAGTTTGAGGATATTTATTAAGTATACTATCTTATGTAAAGACTTACCTGAGATTTAGCTGATACAGTTAATTTTTCCATCATTGTGAGATTCTGGAGTGCTGCTGTCTTTTCATATTTGTGCTCATACTCGTCCAACAATTGCAAAACATCTTCTGTCAGTTTCCTTCTCTCTGCCATTATGGACAGAAAATGAAAAATTCTGAATTCTCAACGGTTTTTAATGAGAGGTTAAAAAGAAAAAAGTCTATAAAAATGCTGTCTCTCAGTGTCTTTTATACATTCTTGGAAGATCAGGCAATACTTTGAGCAATGCAATAAAAAAACAAGGATGATGAAATGATGATTTGTTTTATCTTATCATCTCTCTAGGTGATTACATCATTTTTTTCCTATTATTTTAACCTCATTATTATTTTATTATATCATTCATTATTTTACTCATATACTTATAAGAATTTTATTTCTATATATTATTAAATATAATAATTGTATAAGAATAATCATTCTTATTATTTTAATCTCATTTTAGTATAGTTGGAAATAATTCTCAGGATTATCAAAGAGCAAAATGTTTCAAGATATAGGAATAATAGAACTGCTGAGAAGAAACACAAAAACCAAAATTGGGCCCAGTAACCCTGAGGGTTAAAGTTAGTTGTGCCTTTATCTTTTCTCCTTTCTAGAGTTTATGTGGTCATAGGGCTAGCTGGTTAGCTCAGTTGGTTAGAGCACAGCCTTGTAATACCAAGGTCACAGGTTCAGATCACTGTACTGGCCAGCTGCAAAAAAAAAAAAAAATAGAGTTTATGTGCTTAAAAGAGCAAGCATCACATCCATAATGATTTTTGCATATGATGCAGTGGCTTCTGTGATGCATAAAATGAACATAAAATGAACAAATGTTAATGATTTTATTTAACTCAATTAAATGAGAAAACCAAGCAGATGTTATAATGGTTCAAAATGGAATCCAAAGAACAGACAGACACATTTGTAGATCAGGAATATTGAAATGAATGTGCAAATAGAGGCAAACCTAGCTTCTTCCACAGTGGGGAAAGGAAGTCAATTGAACCCCTTTACCTACCGGGATAGATTTTACCTTTCTACAGAGAAGAATAACTTTGCATTGCAATCAGTTATCAGCCATGAAAAGAGCTGTAAAATGGCCCTTCTAGAATCAGAATCAGATAATCCAGAAGTGTGTGCTCTAGAGCTAGACAGCGCACAATTTTCCACTGAAGGTTTTCCCCTGCACATATGTTATATTCAGTAAAATTATAAAGATTAAACATATAAAGAGACTTCATATTCAGTGTGATAAATAGCACTTTGCCATTTGCAGCAATCATATTTTTAAATATTTATTAGTTCTCTAAAATAAATATATTTTTAGAGTAAAACTCTCAAGCATTGTTCAAACAAGTTTACTTCCTTTTACCACACCTGTTAGGATATTTTTCAAGATTTGTTAAATAGTAGCTTTGTTTCTTTTATTCTACTAACAGAAGCCAAATTTTTCATATAGATTTCCACCAGCCAAATTCAGAGGTTCACCAAAGGAGGTGAAAACTCATCATTCAAATACTTAAGAAATTTTCCTTGTAACAAAGCCAGGTATTTTTGGCTTATAGAAGATGTACAAATAAATCTGTTAACGTATAGAATCTAGCCCAAATGATCAGCAACTGTTAAGAGTATTTGGACATGTATAAACCATCTGGCTCCATCCAGGGATTTGCTGCTCTTTTCATAGCTACCTTCAGTTTTTACCTCCATCCTTAGTTTGACAGCTGTCTTTTTTTTTATATCAGTGGCTATGTGCTCACCGGGTCACAGGCTTAAAATGTTCAGATAGGGAGACAAGATTCCTTAAGGGATCAGTGATCAGAGAAAAGATCTGCAGGGATGTCTTAGCAGCTTGATCATCAAGCTTTGTTACATAAAGAGCTTTATGACATGAAGGGCAGTCTCAACCAGTAAGGAGGAGAAAAAGTAACCATGAGGCCAAGAATACCATACATGACTTTATCTTAGTCTCTAATTTTCAAGATGAGACCTACGTAAGTGGAGATAATATCACAGTTTACCAAGGTTATCTGAACATGACAGCAATTTTCCTTGTTCAATTTTCACCTGCCTACCTATGTGAACAATTTAAAAACTGCTGATTCTTGGCAAAGGGCAATTTATAGTCAGTTATAGGAAGACCAATTGGACTAGAAGGAGAAATGGACAAAGGTCGTTTACTTCTCATCTGTACTTCATCATTTTCCTCAGGTGCTGGAATGGGAGATCAAACTTATTGATCATTAGAAGCCTTTCCTTGGTGATTTCAGCAAAATAGTTTTAACTCCTTCTGTTTTCTATGTAGCTATCAAGATAGGAGATGGTTTGGCTCAATCTTCTTTTGCCTCTCGCACATGAATTAGTCCTGAGAGCACATTTTGGGTAGATGACACTAGGCAACGTGCTCTGAGACAACTGGTCCTCTTCAAATATATTTTAATGCTACTCATAAAAACATTGTCAAAATGGAAAGTTTATGAATATTTCTTACTAATTCAGTAACATAATAATAATTCAGTGTTAGTGTTTCAGTATTAATTCAGTAACACAGCAACAGGGAAGTGTTTTAACTCACTATCTTCATAAATCTCAGGTACTACCAACATTACTACTTGCATCAAAGGTAACTCAGTCATGGTGACTTCAAAGCTTTGAAATAACCCAGCAAATACTCACTTGGCTAAAACTAGGAATAATGTCTTTTAATCTAGCCCCCTTTTGCCTCCAGCTTGCAAACAACCAGTATCAATCCAGAACTGTTATCTAACCTTCTTTGGTGCAGTTCATCAGTCATGCCACCAAAATGGATTTTTGAACTCTAGATGTCTCTCTTTCCTTCTGTTTTGTCTCTTCCTTCTGTGCAAAATGACTTAGTTATTTTACACTAATTATTTTATATCTTTAAAGGTATTTTTATTATGGTATTTAAATTCTTTCATATATTGTTTTGATGTTTACATCCACTTCTCTGGATAACAGATTATTGCATCACTTATCGTAGTCATGATTAAATTTCTCTTTTAAAATTTTGTATGCTCTGGTCAAATGTTTAGTAGTAAAAAAGTTTTCAGTGTACACATAGGGGAAAGATATGACTTTAGAATGACTTGTGAAATAGTGTTGTAGATAAAAATAATGCTGGTCCACAGAACCAAAGCCTAAAAAAAATGTATGAGCAACAAAAAAAAAATTATAAAAGTTGACACAAAGTACTAGTGGAATTGTGTTTCTTCAGGCCAAGCCAGTGCTTACTTACCCCTGTCACTGGTGAATTTGAAATGGTCTGGTGAAAAGTAAGTAGGCCTGAGGGGTTCAAGTTTTCAGCAAGACTGCTGTAATAGATAAATGAATAAACATTTTCAAACTACATATTATAATCTGATTCTTCTATTTAAGCAAACACTTAATTTTAATCATTTCAATATAAGTTAAATATTGAATGTCTTTCCTTTCCTTCATATTTGATGGTAGCACTAACTTTCTAAAATACTCTATACCTAAAGGTCAGTATGACCAAATATGGTAGATAAACTGACCTTGTTTCCCACAAAGATGAATTCAGACCCGCAGTTCAGATATAGTTACAACACTGCTACTGCAAAAATGCATGTGACTTTTATTTATTTATTTGTGTGTGTGTGTGCGCACGTGCGCAAACGTGCATGCTCTACTCACTTCGAATCTCCTCCTTAGATGTCTTGGGTTCTAAAAGCAGCACTGGCAGAGTGCCCACTCCATGTGGATTAGGTCCTATTTCATAACTAACTACTTTTACCCCCAAGAAATTGGAAAGCATTAACTTTAGCTGTATTTGAGTACATCTTTCTCTTGTTTTTCCAACTTTTCCATTAGCCAGAACAGAATACCGATCTGGGATGGTGTTTGTCACCTAAAAAAGAGAGATAACATTTCTATTTCAAATAAAGATTTAACTTTTGACCTAGAATTCATTATTATTATTCTCAAATTATGCTACAAAGTACAACATTCAGATTATTCTTCTGTGGAATTGCTGCAGATTCTACCACATACTTTGAACATAATGGGATGAAATACAAACATGTCTGTTTTATAACTTATCCCCAATCAAAGTGCCCTTATATGAAAAAAGCTCGCTTTGCTTCCACATGTTCGGTGATTTCTCCGCACTTCCATGGCCTCTTCTCTTTTAAAACTGGTACATGTTCCATCCCTACTTTTGTGACCTGCACCACCATTCATAACATATCTGTCTCTCACATCTTTTGTTTTTATAAGATGATGAAAGGTTAGTGAATAGAGCTATTACTATATTTTAGCTGGTTTTCGGGATACTTTGATGCATTTTTAGCTGGGATTACAAAATAGACCATGGCATTAATCAGAGAGGGAGTCCAAAAGCTAATGAACCTCAGCCGATCCAAAAAGCAGTCAGGAGAAGAAATCAAATGAGGAGGGGGGATATATATATATATATATATATATATATATATATAAATCTTGCTGTCTAGCTATTCACTCACATACCTTTCATTGGCATCTAGTACAAAGTTGTATACACAGATATTTTTAAGTGCTTTGTTTTTCTGTTTTTTATTTGACTATGAAAATGATTGAATAGGTATTATAAGCAGTGGAATTCATTAATAGGCAAGGTATCTAGATAATTTTTCATCATATAACCACATGATAAAAGAGGTTGGAACAGTAGCTAGTAAGTAAAAAATACCTTTTGAACTCCATACAAACCCCAAATCAATTTAGTTGGTCTGAAAACTGAGGTTTGGGGGAGAAAGAGTATTCATTTCCACTGCCAGAAGTTTTGAGTTTTGAGTTCACCTTGGTTCCATGCCACCACAGACTCACCCTCGCTTATTACTGTGACTAGAACTAGGCAATACAGAGCCATTCAGACATCTACCATTTATTCACAAAGAACTGAATGGCAATTATACTGACTAAATTTTGCTTTTGATTTAATAATATTGAGAACCTACCCTTAGGGTGGTCTAGTTAAACAGGTTTTTAAACTATGTATTATGGGCTTTTTTTCCCCAAGTATGGAAAACAGAGTGAGCAACAGTTAACCTTATTAATGGCATTCTTTTAGGCAAAATGTAGTTTAAATGTTAGTGTTTTAAAAAAATTACATGGCTAATCATTGTTATATAAAGCAGAGATCTTGTTATTATGTTTATATCCATAAGAAAGTAATTTTCTATTTAAAAGCCAACAGAATTTGACCATTAGGAAAAATGTTTGCAAGAGCATATCCATACTAAAATTTATATGCTTTCAAGATTACTTTAGATATAGGCAACAGAAAATGGAGAATTAAAAGAGTTATTATGGAAAATCAATAAATGTTATTTGGTAGTGATTAACATTGGTAGTCTTAAACATATGATTAAAGAGAATGAAGAAATTATTTACAAATTTTTTTAGACAAAATTTTTCAACATGTAAAATACAGGAGGGGTAGAAATAAAACCTGGCCTTGACAGAAAAAACATCTCGGCTGGACTCATTTCAAACTTTTGTTTTATGGATGGGATAGCTCAAAAAGAGAAGCTGACCTCCTCACAGCATAGTGACAAAACAGGAATTCAAATTGAAAAATCTCCTTCAAATCATCTCTGTGTGTGTGTGTGTGTGTGTGTGTGTGTGTGTGTGTGTGTGTACACACGTGCGTGTGTGTTTGGTGTTTGAAACTTAAGATCCTGTTTTTTAGACTGACATATAATTACATCAATATTATTGGGTATAACATTTTCATATAATAAAAATGGAAGTGAAACTTACCTTCAATTAAAATTTTTTTCTAGGTAAACTCTCTGTCTCAATTTCTTCATCAACACAATGTAGATATTGTAGTCCACTTCGTAGGGTTTGAGGGAGGATTAAGTCATGTAACACATTAAAAATCTTTACCATGGTGTCTGGGACATAGTACGCTGTCAATAAATTGAACCTATTTATTATTATTTCTGTTATTATCATTTTTATTCCGTTAACAGTACGTTTAGCCCTTCTGTGTATAGACTATTTTTAGCATGAATTAAGTTAATAGAGGGGGATGTCTTCTTTTTTTATTGAAACATTGATTGTACATTTTTATGAGATACGGAGTGATACTGGCTTCTATATTTCAAAAGATACAAATGAAAACTTTTCTGGTGTTAAATGTGTATTCTCTAGAAAACTTTGTAAAAGAACACAAATCACCACTAACCAATATTTTTGAAAACTCAGTGTTTTTACCACTGTACTTAGATAGAATATATAAAGATTAAGTTTTTTTTTTTTTGTCTTTTTTGTCTTTTTCCGTGTCCGGCAACGGATCACAACCCTCAGTGTTGCCCCCGCACCGGACCGGGGACCGGCAACGAGATCGCAACCCTCGGCGTTGCTCCCGTGCCTCACTCAGCCAGCGAGCGGGAACCGGTCTGCATGTGGGATCCGAACCCTCGGGCGGGAGCGCCGCCGCGCTTCCCAAGCGGCGCACTATCCAGTGCGCCACTGGGCCGGCCCATAAAGATTAAGTTTATTAAAATGTCTTATTGGTTAATTGGCTTAGCAGTCTTAGGAATTTGGATATAAGAAGAATGAAATAAAAGAAACAATTCATTAAAGATTGCTTTGAATAGAGGTCAGAAAATGTGTGCACTGTTAAATGGCCTTTCTAGCTCTGATTTGTCAGTTTCTTAACTTTCCTCTTGGTATTTTGGGGCAGATCCTGTGGATTTAATAAACTGTACCCAGATGTAAATTTAGATTGTTTAGAAGCTGTCAGAGCCACCTTCTTCTGGAAGGCTGGTCTCAGAATTTGTCTCTCTTACCTGCAGGAGGTACAGAATACAGATTGCTCCCATCAAAAACTGCACTCTGGGGCCGACCCCGTGGTGCACTCGGGAGAGTGCGGCGCTGGGAGCGCAGCGGTGCGCCCGCCACGGGTTCGGATCCTATATAGGGATGGCCGGTGCGCTCACTGGCTGAGCACGGTGAGGACCACACCAAGCCAAGGGTTGCAATCCCCTTACCGGTCACAAAAAAAAAAAACAAAAACTGCACTCTGGATCCTTTCCTATTCAACTCTCTTGGGTTCTCTGATAACATTTCTGCCCATCCACTTCCCCACCACTACCAGGCTGGAATCCAGGGCTCCCATGTACTGGGTTGATTGACACACTATTGAGTTAGATAACAAGTGTTCGGACGTATTATAATTAAACTGTAGAGTTGAAGATGTTTTCAGTATCATTTCTGGATTTTAGTTGGACCGTATCAAGGTTAAAGTGGTAAGCAATGAATTCAACGAGAAAATTTACATCTTTTCTCCAATTTAGTTCCTGGAATTTTTTTCCAATGTGGGACTTTTCTTTCGCCCCTCTGGACTCCCGTTTGGAACTTCACTGATCCTTTTCCTCATCTTTCTTCTCTTAGGTTTTATGTTCTCCTTTCTTACATTCGTACCTTTGTCCTGCCCAGAGCTTGCACTTCTCATTCCACTCTGTTCTTTCTCCCTGATCTCGTTTTATTTACTATTCTTTCAACATTTCCTTCCTTCCTCTTGAGAAGCTTAAAGATCACTGGTTCATTATCCTTAATGCCTTCATCAGACCGTCAGCATATGGATTGGAGTTGCCATATAAATTCTTCTTAAGTTAAATTTGTAATATTAACAAGCACCCTAAATTACACTTTTTTCCATTACACCTTTAGACAAGTAAATCTGGCTGTTGACCTGCGGTATGACCCCTCTCCTCAATTTTTTTAATCACTTGTGGAATCAAAGAGGAATATACAGTTGATTAATTCTTTCCTTTAAGCCTCCGGAGTACCATTTAAAAATTAAAGTCTGTGTTTTAAGCTAGTGATCCTCATTTGAGCTCAGTTCTAACCATTATTGCTGGTATCATTTTAAAATATAATTTACATACTCAGTTGTTTAGACTAAAACATGAGAAATTTTCTAAGGGTCATAGCAGATCTAAATTATGATTTCCAAAGTAGAGTTTTCATTTTTTTTTAATGGAATTCTCAAAAATTTGGATGTGTTTTGATTAATTTATTAACTAATGTAGGTATTTGGACTTAATTTATAAAAGTCACATAGTTAACTTTTTTCAGAATGTAATTAAATTAATTTTTTAGAGGCCTTAGGTTTTATTCATTTGGCCATCTTAGGTGTTTCTATTGTTGGCATTCTTCATTCATTTAAAAATTTTAATCTTATTTTGATAGTCTTTTTAAAAATGAACTCCAATTTGTTATCTATCTTCCATCTTTTAAAGCTTTTTTAATAAGAAGTAATACTTGTAGAATGTGCTAGCTTATTAGAATTAGTCTTTATAGGTAACTTCATGAAGAACTTGATAATGTAAGATTAAACATAACATTTTTATTTTCTTTTTATGTTTAATATGTGAGAAAATATCCTTTATACCATTGATTTAGCATTTTATAAAATACTTAACATTAATAATTTTATTTTTTATGTTGGGCCATGGGAATACATAACAAAGTATGATTACAGTGTTCTTTGCATAGTCTTTTGCTTGTGAGACTATGTCCTTATATTTCTTAAGCATGTAGCCATATGTGGGTACACATGCCATTTTTATGTTCACATAACAATGTAAAATTCATTCAAACTAACAGAAATAAACTGATTTGGATGAGTGTGGAGAGTGAACAAAGGGGACTAGAACACGTATAGCTTGTATGGAGTGTGTGGTTGCAGTATCATTTGTGAGCTGAAAGGTAGCTGAACATTTCCATTTTGGTGTCAGTCCCTTGGGAAGGAAGGCGTTTCATAATGGGGTATGATCTGCACTCTTAGAGTGATTGACATTGAATGATTAAATAGAAGAGGAGAATAAATGCCGCTCCTCCTCCTTTTGAGGCTAAGCACATATACACTGAATGCAAATCTTTTCAGTGTGGAAGGCAGACAGGCCTAATGATAGCACATATCTGATAAGCCATGGGGGTGAATTAACTACACAGATCAAAATGCAAAGAAACCAAAATTATATAATATCCTTAAAAATAACTTTTATAAGCAAATGTAATGGTAAGTGCACATACAGAGTGTGATTGAAGGCCCCATATGTGAAAGCAGAATCCTGACACTGCGCTCTTGGTCAGTGAGTGGGCAAGATGGTTCCCTGAATTGGATAACACAGCGCATACCACAGTGACTGATGAAACTGATGCATCTGCAGGAGAGCTGGCTCTATTACTGAGGCCTTTAACGTATTTTCTCTCTCTTTGAAAATGAGTTCCTGAGTGGATACTATCCTTGAGGAAGTGAATTAAATTCAAAAGAAGATATTTTATAGATGGGCAAATTTAAGATTTCTCTTATTCGTTGTAGAAGAGAACTATGTGGGAAAACATTATTATGTAATGTGGTTATATTTTTCAAAGATGCCATTTTTGAGTGTGTTATTCTGGGGACCTGAATTTCAAAAGCATTAGTTAGTATTTTTTATTATTTACTTTTGTACCATCTCTTTTTGTGGTTTTGTACTATCTCTTTTTGTAGTCATGTACACATGACTGAAACAATATTGAATCTGCATTGTAAGGTTTTATTAATTTATTATATTAAGGTAGGCAGTTATACAATAAGTAATTTAATTGGAAATCTAATTTCTTGGTTTTTCCCTTTAATTTTTGAAAACATGATCCAGTCTTTTCTAAGATAAATACGTGTGAATTATGCAAAGAATAAAAGCCCATCTTGTGAATCCATTATTCTAAAATCTGTAAGATAATATGATAACTGGAGAAGCAGGCAATAGTTCCCTAGTTTTTGCCAATTAAGACAATTCACTCTTTTTATGTACTGCTTAGTAAATTAGGAGTTTGTCTTTGAAACATAAGCTAGTTTATGTTGTTAATCTTGATGTTCTCTCACACACATACAAATATAATTATAATTAATTTTATTGTCATTACTGTCTTAAACTGATTCCCACAGTGGGCCCATATTTTGCTATCATTTTTTAGAACATTGTGACCTATTGTTATTTGTGCCTCATGATGAGAATTATGGAGTCATAAATGTATTTGGAAAATAAATTTAAAATAGAAAGCTCTTAAAGTATTTCATTTGGATACAAATCACTAAGTAAACTTTATATATTTAACAATCAGATTTAAAACCTTTGTAAATATAAATTTTTCTTAGTTTCTCCACATTATGGCCTTTTATTGTTTTTTTTTTTTTTTTTTTTTTTTTTTTTTTTTTTGTCTTTTTGTCTTTTTGTCTTTTTCCGTGTCCGGCAACGGATCGCAACCCTCAGTGTTGCCCCCGTACCGGACCGGGAACCGGCAACGGGATCGCAACCCTCGGCGTTGCCCCCGCGCCTCGCTCAGCCAGCGAGCGGGAACCGGTCTGTATGTGGGATCCAAACCCTCGGGCGGGAGCGCTGCCGCGCCTCCCAAGCGGTGCACTATCCAGTGTGCCACCGGGCCGGCCCCCTTTTATTGTTTTTAACATAAAATTTTTAAAAGAAAATCTGATTGAAATTGAACAAGTATGTCTTCCAAATAATTTCTTGCTCAGCTTTTCCATGCTAAGCAAAGTCGAATTCACAAACATCTAGTACAAAAGCCATGTCATCAGTGTGCATTCAAATACTAATTAAGGATGGATTTATGTTATTTGAATTTAGGAAAGTTTACCCTAAAAGAAAATTAATTTCTTACAGAAAGAAAAGAAAGATTTTCCTGTCACTGAGCTAACATCAAACCTTTATTAATCTGATATAAGTATTTAGAAGCTTTGCTTTATAGCACTTTTCTGATTTAGGTACTTACTGTATTGCCTTAAAATTACTTGGTAATTTGCCAGATATCATTCTGACCTTCTGACTAGACATCTGATTTTCTTATATTATCAAATTTCACTGTACTAATTAATTTGTACAAAGGAAAAAATTCTTCCAGTTCAGCTTGTTTCCACAATCAAAATAATTAACACTTAAAGAAATATTAAACTAATGTGATCTATAATTTTTCCAGTTGCTGAGTGAATTGCCATTTTATGTGATGTAATTTTTAAACTTTTAGTTGCTTGTTTTTTGCTGAATATTGGCTGCCCTCTAGTGGACTAAACTGGTTTTTAAAAATAACAGTCTAATTTAAGAGTCATTTCTATACGGAATTGGTTAATATTCTTTAATGTTTTAATACTCATGTTTTTTGCTGTCTATTATGGTTAACACAACTACTTTTATAACTTTGCTGGAGCATTTTGGTGATGACAGTCATTGAAGCAACCAGTATAAATAACATTACATGCTTTTGTGAAGGCACATTAAGATAAGCTGATCTCATTGACAGTTTGTGTATTTTAGTATATTTTTTAATAACATGTGTTTTATGATTCATGCTACTACTTCTAAGATGTTGTCGTTATTCTTGCTTGCAGATGCTACAATTGTGGTGGCCTTGATCATCATGCCAAGGAATGTAGTCTACCTCCTCAGCCAAAGAAGTGCCATTACTGTCAGAGCATCATGCACATGGTGGCAAACTGCCCACATAAAACTGTTGCACAGCCACCCGCCAGTTCTCAGGGAAGACAGGAAGCAGAATCCCAGCCATGCACTTCGACTTTCCCTAGAGAAGTAGGAGGAGGGCATGGCTGTATGTCACCACCGTTTTCTCAGGAGGCTAGGTCAGAGATCTCAGAAAGGTCAGGCAGGTCACCTCAAGAAGCTTCCTCCACGAGGTCATCTGCAGCACCAGAAGAGCAAAGCAAAAAGGGGCCTTCAGTCCAAAAAAGGAAAAAGACATAACACTTCTTCTTTTTGATGTTTTTACCCAGTTGGGAAGTCTACCTCATGCAAGTACAGGGGAACAGTATTTCACAAACAGCAGCTGACCTGAGATTTTAACTACTGTTGAGGAACTGTGAATTTTTTAAACAGACAAATCACTCTAAGCAAATTACATTTGAGCAGGGTGTCATGTTTTATGTTATTCAGAGAATGAGATACTATGTATATTAATATGTGCATGCATGAGAGGGAGAGAGTCTGAGTCTGTGTGTGTGCGTATGAGGATTTTATGCAGGAATGTAGACGTATATATAAAGAAGGTCTGTCTTTATATATGTGTTTATGTAGATAACAAGCACACACCCTCCCTCACGTGATTGGACATCTCCAAGAATTGAAAACCCATGTGAACCATTTTAGATGGTTTCACAAATAACCCCTGGAGTTTTTCTTGAAATACCACTTCTTTTATATCACATAAAAATAAAAACATGACTGTTACCTTTTGTGTGAACCAAAGGATACTTCAGGTCTCAGAGCTGCCAATCATATGGTACTAATGGTTTTTAAGACATCTAGTTCTCCCGAGTTTGGGATTGCCTCTTTCTTTTTCTTGATATCTTGGAGTGGCATTTTTTTTTTTTTCCTGTTTGAAGGCAGTACCTTAACTCCATATGCCTCTAACTGCCATAAGCTTTTTTGATTCTGGGATATATAACTCTAGAAAAGACAATGAATGTGTAATTTCTGTGCCGTATTTCAATGTTTTTAATTCTATGTTTTGACTGTAAATTAGATGCCTATTAAGAGAAATGAAGGGGAGGGTAATGTTTAAATGTAGTGATTGTTTTCAGTGGTATTTTGGTACCAGTACCAGCTCATTGTAATCTTTTACATGTTGTGAAGCTTTTAAGGTATTGTGACAACAGTCGCTTCCCTTGACTAAGCCAATCTTTTAACCATCACTTAGAGCAGGGAGCCCTCCTAATTTACTACTGAAGACCTTAGAGGAAAACTCCAATTGTTTGGTGTATATTTTTGGTGGTTGTTTTTAATTTACGCTGGAGAGTTATCTAACTTGTTTCTGAAACAGACAAACAAAAGCAGCACAGAAATGAATAAAATACTGGGGTTGAGAATGAAAATTAAGTGTATGCTCACAGTAGCCCAATATGTATGACCTATGAATGACATTAAAAAGTGCAGTATTTGGTGGCAGGCAACTAGAGTGACAAGCCTGAGGCAGAGGTACCAAAACCTCTCCTACCAGATAACTGGAAGTATTTTATACAATAAAATTGATTGTATGGAATTACCTTCAGTGCTAACGCTGAAGTAACCTATATGGTGGATTCAGGATGGACATTAAATGCTGGGGACAGAGAATCTTCTCAGGTTGGTTCTCAGTTATAGTAATAAACTGGCTGGAGACCAATCAGTATTGGTCCCTTTAGGTTTCAGTAATGAAAAAAAAAATTATTTTAGAGTCATCCTTGTTTGAGATGTTACAGGCAAATTTCTGAAACATCTCTAAGAAGGTACCAATTAATTATAATGCTTAATATTGGCAATAAATATAGTTTTGCATGGGCCTGTTGGTGTAAGCTCAGATAATCAAAAAGAGAAAATTGCATGACTCAAATGAGACATATTCTGCTGAACAGTTTCTGCTCCTCCTCCCACTTATCCTATCATGGGAGACTTGTATAGTCATTGCTGCTTCAGCAAGCCACCATAAGAAGAAAATGCCTCAGGCTGGGCTGCCTGCCAGTCTTTTGCAACTCAGCTTGAGTTTCATGACAGTGTTTGTGAGAATCTCTGTGGTATATACTGAAATATCAGTGTGATGTGATGCAAAGCTTATCTTTGACGATATTGAATGTGATATAGCTATAGAGATGTACTTCCTTGCCTTAAGTGAGGATTTCAAGCTTATTTAAATTATGTAGACAAATCAAAGTGGCATTGCTTAATTTTTAGCAGGTATACTAAGCAGGTTAACAGTAAAAATGCAAAACATAAGTCACTTTGAAAATTCAAACCAAAGTTCCTTGACTTTATAGAAATAGGAGATTATGGACTTGAAAATTGGACATTCCCTGTTTACATTATAAAAATTCCTAGCTGAGATCATGGTAAAAAAAAAACACAGAAACACTTGAGAACTGTGGACCTTATGGATGCAATTCGGGATTATTTTTAGCATCTTACCAGACTGAACTACTAAGAGCACATACCAAACCTATCTTCTGGTTAAAAGTTGAGGTTTATTTTTTATATGAGAATATTATCACTATTACATAACATACTCAGGACAAAGAACTTTGCTCAGGGAACAATGTTGTTGTTGTTGTTTCTTTACAGACTAGTCTACAGTCCTGCTTACTCAAAACAAACCAAATGACTTAGACTTTTATATAAGTATTATGTACTGATGTTAGTAACTACCTCTGAGTTTGACATAGATCAAAATTTCTGAATATCTGGTATCAGTTCTCATATTTTTATTTCATGTGAAAAGTCCTCTAAAGCAGAATTCTTCAGCTCCTTGCATATGTGAATATCACTGATATGAGCACATTGTTCATTTACATGGGTGAAATACTCTGTTTACAGCAAAAGGCTACCTCATAGTTGATGCATAGCACACCTGTATGCTGCTCCAGCCTTGCAGGTGGCTGATAATTCTCTGGTACAGAACCTTTTTATCTATATTATAGATAGCAATTCACAACTGCATGTTTCTGACAAACACTTGTGAATAATGAAGCATCTCGTTTTAGTTAGCAAAGTCTCCAAGCATTTACTTAAAGGTTATCATGTATTTAGTTTAAAGAATTATGGGCACTCTTCAATGTCAGCAAAACAGAACACAGAAGCAATCTTGGAAATAGCTGCATTGCCTGGAGGTGGGGGATGGGAAGGGGTAGCAGGAAGAGGGGTTGGTATGTAGGTATATTCATGCTAGGCGAACAGTATGAAAGATGCCAGTCTCCTTTATTTACATGGCTGTGCCCCCTAAAGCCAAGCGAATTACAGCATTATAGCCCCAGGCACATAACTAGCACTGGGTGCCAGGGAGTAAACTTGTGATGCCATACCTAGCTACTGAGGGAGTAGGGTCTGGGTGAAGCATCATTTGGGGGGGGGGTCACCAATGGTGGGGCAGAAGGTCTGTGAATTGTCTTTTGACCTCACTCTCATGTCAACGTAAATGTAATTTCTAAAAAAGATGCCCTACCAGTCTCTTAGCCCTAAGAGCTGTTCATTTGCTACGTGGAAGATTATAGTGGAAACATTTTTATACTTGCATTTCTAGTCTGTATGAGAAGACTTTGGATGTATTTTTACAACTGAAAAATTTAGAAAGATTTCTACCTGCTTATAACTTGGAAGTTTGGTGTGCAATGTATGGAAAAAGAGATCAAGAAATGTCATCTTATTAGCATCAGTCCACCTCCAAATATAAGATGTTTTTATTGCTGATAACTTTTTTGTATTCTGACTCAGTTTTATTTTGCACCAGTGCGGCCCCAAGTTACTGCTGGTTGTATTTAGTTTGTGAATAGAAGCCCATAAGTGTTAATAGACTTTGTAACATTCACTGTAAGATGAATTATACAGGACCTGGGAAATCTCATTAAGTCTTAAAGTTAATTTAAATTAATTTATCTGTTTCCTCTAAGAAATGTTTATCATAAAATATATATGTGTATTTCCCCTTTGGTTATAAAACTTGGGAAAGTATGTGCAAGTGCAGCTGCACTGAATTTAATTTCTAGATGTCTTAATGAGATTTATTTGTTTTAGAGAACAACTCAAAACCATCAAATTTGTCTTAACGTAACTATCAACGGCCTCTAAGATGTGGTGGTTGTGTGATCTGTGTTATAGTTGTTCAGTTAGAGTGAGAGGTTGACCTATGATTCCTTCTTAAATTTTATATTTGGAACAAAGCTGCAAAGTCATGGTAAAGTACTGTACTGTGAGAAAGTATTATGATACTTAATACATCTGTGGCTTAACACTTGTGAGAGTTACCAGCTTGAGAATGATGGTGTTGACTACCTCTTGAATCACATCTATCAACCACTGGCACCTACCACCAAGCTGGCTTTACCTAGTATGTGTTGCTTTTTGGTATTAACAACTCTAACCATACTAAAGACCAAAGTGAACCCTGATTTCTATATGTCTTTAATACGATGTTTTATCTAGTGTTTTTAAATTATCCTGTGTAGTATTAGATTACCTCATTGTCCATTTTGACTCATGTTGTTTACAAGTGAAAATGAAAAAAACACTTGAACTCTGTTTTTAAAGGAAAAAAGGGGTAGATGTTTGGAACGGCATTTCATTCATGTACAGTTATCTTGATGGACAAAAGCACTGTTTGCCTTTTTGCAGACCTTGGATTTTATATTCTCATTTCATGCCTAATGTCTTATTCTGTCAATTATGGATATTTTGAGGTTAAAAAAATTACTTGATTAAAAATAAAACATATAACGTTGGCATTTACCATGGGTTTTGGAGATTTTTCATGATTTGTATGATTGCTAAATTAAGTGGATGGATAAAAGGCCATTTACCTAGCAATTACACCAATGTGAGCACAAGTTAGATAGTTTCAACATATCTTCAGATAGTGGCGATTATTAGCATGGAACTTATTTATGACAATATGGATGGCAAATAGCTGCTGTCTGAGAGAATGAAGGAGGAAAGGTGGGTCCTGTCGTCATTAGGAGTTGTCCTGTGTTATCCGGCAGAGACTGTACAAGGTTATGGATCAAAGTACAGACTTCATGTGCTCAGGAAGAGTAGACCGAAACAAAAACTTCAAAGTTTTATTGAGAAAGCATTTTAGAATTTTTCTACAAGTTTTTTCTAATAATTACAAAGAATTTGAAAAGAACAATCAAAGCCAAGGTACACCAGTACCAAATATCTAAAATGTGAATGTAGATTTATCAAACTATGAGTGAAGTATTGATGTACTATAAAACCAATTTGGTGAAACTGTTGAGTTCTATAACTTGACCAATCCTACAATTAAACTCATTTTCCACTCTATACCTAGATGATTCACTTTATTTTTTGGTGGTCTAGTGTGACTCCTACTTCTCTTTTATTTTTTTTCTTTATTTTATTTTTTAATTGTGGTTAAAAAAACAACATAAAGTTTACTGTCTTAACCATTTTTAGGTGTACAGTCCAGTAGCGTTAAGTATTTTCACAGTCTGTGCCACAGTGGGTGATTCACTTTTCTTAGCTTGCGGAGGACTTTCTATTATAAAATATTTTTATAGAAGTAAAGGATAAATACATAATCTCATTACTTGGATATAACCAATAACTTTTTTATTAATTTTCTTCTGGTGTGTATACACACGTGCGTGCATGCACGCACACACACCAGGATAAAATTAATATATATTATTATAGTTCATGGAAAGATTTCTATTATCTCTGTTTGTTTGCTTGCTTTTTGGCTGCTGGCCAGTGCGGAGATCTGAACCCTTGACCTTGGTGTTATGAGGCAGCCTATTGTCTTTTAATTCAACTTTTCCATGAATTTTTTGAAGTACCCTCATACACACACATACACACACAAAAATTAGGTTACATTCTATATGGTTTGGAGCTTTTATACTTTACTATATAATATGTTGTCATCCCAATAAGAATTGTTCAAAAACAACACTTTTGATAAATGCACATTTGGTTTGAGGAAGTGAGATTCAGTTGAGCACAAAGATGGGCCTGGTTTGGATGAAGGAAGGGAATCCAAGACAGGAAATAGCCTAAACAAAAAAATAAGAAGAAGACGACATCCTATCATTTGCTGCTACATGGGTGGAACTGAAAACCATCATGTTAAGTGAAGTAAATCAGCCACAGAAAGACAAACACCACATGATATTGCTCGCATGAATTCTTAAAAAAAAAAAAAAAAAGGTTCTCATAGGGGTAGAGAGTAGTAGTATGGTTACCAGAGGTGGGGTGGGGGTAGTGGTGGACTAATGGGGACACAACTGTGTTATCTACCCTAAATGAATCATTGTGCAGTATATGCATGTATTGAAACAACACACTATACCCCACAAGTATGTACTAGTAAATGTTAAAATATTTTGAATTTAAAAAAATCAGAGTCAAGAATAAGCAATGCATGTTCAAGCAATCAGTAAAGAGATGAATTTGGCTGGACAAAGTATAAAAACAAGTGTTTGAATGTATTAGAGAACAACCATCGCAGCCAGGAACTCGTGGGGCTACAAACTTTGAAATAAGGGAAGAGCTGAGGCGAGCATCACACTTACCCCAGCTTTTTCCCTAAGAGCACTTTCCAGTTCCCCATGGTGCCCCAGGGTGATAAAACCCAGACAGGAAGTGACAGCCTTACTGACCTGAGGAAACAGGAATTCAGGGCTGCCACAGCAACAGGACAAATCCCAGAGAGGAGGGTTCACAGCGAAGGGAGCCCCCAAAATCTTCATGTAAGACATTGACTGAATCTTAAGACTTAGCAGAAAACAGCAAGTGAACACAGGGCCATGACTAGAGTGAGGCAAGAGAGGTGGCCAGTGCGTAAAAAATTGTAAGAAGGTGCTCATTTTCAGGGTCCTGCCCCTGGCTGGGAGGCTAGTGGACTTAGAGATGTCCTCAGCCATCTAGTACCAGGGAGAGAGAGATTGAATTTCTAGCCTCAGCAAATTAGATAGTTCTTGGTAAATAGTCTGGGCTTTTTGTATATAGATTCCAGAAGGACTATATCCTAGGCATAAGGGTCATGCCCTAGGAGTAAGGGACATAATACTAGAAAAAAGGACAAAATTGAAACAAACCAGCCCTATCAAAGCCTAAAATTAACCCTTTGTGGGACTAAGGTGACTAGTTGTTACAATACCTGTCTGCCAAAAGGAAACTTAACCCTCCTTGGCGAAAGATAACATCATCCAAATCCTCTACAAATTTTCATCTACAATGTCTTGCATCTAGTCAAAAAGTAGGAAGCATTGCTAATAAACAACCAATTGGCAGGAAGCAAAAACAGACAGCAAAAAGATATACACAGATGATTCAGATTTTGCAGTTATTGTACAAGGACTTTAAAAATAACTATGGTAAACAAATACAGGAGAAGATATAGAGGTAAAACCAATTCTAGAATAAAAAATTATAATGCCTGAAAATAAGAATTCAACAACAGATGGGGTTAACCGTAGGTTAGAAGCAACAGAATAGAAGGTTATTGAATTGGAAGACTGGTAAATAGAATGTATCCAGACTGATGGAAAGAAAAATTTTAATGGTGCAGTATGTGTAAAACCAAATTACAGAGGTTTTTAAAAAGTAACAACATGGTCTATACTACTTGTTTGAAATGGGAGCATAAGGGAGGGTAAATATAATGCAGCAAGTAGAAAAGGTAGGAGTTAGAGAATTTTGAGATGAAAAAAATTGACTTCTGTTTGCTGTTTTGTGTTATGTCATTATGAGAAAAAATACACAAAATAGCAGAAATAATAAATATGTAAAAGCTACAAGTGTTAAAATTGTTGCAATTATTATACAGTTTTTTTTTCTTAACAAAGTTATGATAGTCTTGCTTCCCAACTTTCTTGCTAAAATTGTACCTACAAGCCCTGTGGGACTTCTCTTTGCTTTTATTCCTGAATGTGGATATCTTTCCCAAAACCTCATTACAGTTTTGAAACTCTAGTGAATTTGAGAATAAAACAGAACCAGACAAGGTAGATGGATCCTAACACAAGGGGAAACAACACTTTGCTTTTATTCCTCAGCATCTTCTCATGACTTTGTCCTTTACTCCCTAGGGATACCCTACATGAGTTTGGTGGCAGAGGGGAATGGAACCAGTGCAGAAAGAATCTGAAGGTTCTAGAAGAAGGGCTAAGTATGTACCAGTTTCATGAAAGAACATCGGGGGAAAGGGCTTCTCAGCACG
Organism: Galeopterus variegatus; assembly: GCF_000696425.1. Lineage (NCBI taxonomy): Eukaryota > Metazoa > Chordata > Mammalia > Dermoptera > Cynocephalidae > Galeopterus > Galeopterus variegatus. The sequence goes on along the minus strand of NW_007726602.1, from coordinate 151,524 downwards.
TGTGGTTGCTCTCTAAGTGGCCGTCTTGGTGGGTCACAAGGGAACTATCGGTTTGCATGGTATGAATCTTGAGAAAGTAGTGATTAATTTTGGTATTTTAATGTAACTTCCTAGCCCATCATTGAAAAACTGGAGCTTTGGGTGATCTGGATTTTAATAAGTGTTTATAAGTGTGCAACATATGGTTGCAGCCCATATGCTGATGTGGAGAAGCACCAGGTTTGTCCTCTCCAGGGACCACACTGGGGAAAAGCATGAACTGACAGTGTTCAAATGATAGATAGAAGAATTCGATAACTAAAATATAAGTAGTCCAATATGCTTCTGTAATTAATTTCCTTTTTTTCTAGTAAAGAACAAATGTAAGGCCCATTCAGGATAACAGGAAGACCCACAATCCCAGGCTTTC
>NW_007726602.1:106115-148615 GCF_000696425.1 Galeopterus variegatus | reverse complement strand
TCTTGGAAACATTTTTTTACACTGCTTCATAGCTACTATTTGAATATCTGAATATTTCATATGATTGATAAACTCACCTAGGAAAATTTCTGACTGGAAAAACGTAATTACAAGTAATGACTTTATGAGCTCTTATGCAGAAGACAGAGGATGTCAATGTCCAGTTCATGATGGTAACTTGTCTGGATATTGGCAACTTGTCTGAAACAAAGTATCTTGTAATAAGAAACTTAAAAACTGTAAACACCCATATTGTATTAAATACTCACATTGCATTACTACGCCGCAAATTTCTCATACACCTTTCAAGCTATAAGAAATATTCTAAAATTCCTGATTGGGATTTTATTGCTTAAAACTGATTTTGTTTTTAGACATCTTAATATAGGTCTGTCCGTGCTCCCATTACCTGAGAAGAAATGATATTTTGTTAAAATGCTGCCACTCTCACACCCAGGTGTTCTGGGGACTGGATGTAAATGTGTTTGCCTTGAAGCAAGGACAAAATAGATACGATTCCAGAAAGAATTTCCAGGTATAATTTAGTGAAGAAATAAGTCTTTCTCCTAAAGTTTCCATTTATGCTTCACTGATTAATATTCTAATAGCTTTCATTTTTACAATGCTTCAAAGTTTCCATTGTGCTTTGAAATTTGGTTCTCACAAAACCTTCCTCAGGTAAAGATGGCAGATATTAACATTCTGTATTACAAAGGAATATGCAGTTGGGCTCAGGGAGATTACATTAACTTCTCAGGTCACATAAGCAGGTTTGGGACTAGAAAAGACACTTTAGAATTCTTATTTGAATCATTTTCTTCTCCCAGATACCAGAACCAGGCAGTAAGCTGCTTTCTGACTCTTTAGGAAGCTACAGGGAGCCAAAGAATGTGATCAAGGAAGCTGAGAGGACCTAAACCACACTCCAGTGACACTGCCTACACTTGCTTTGGCCTGAATGTTTTCATCCACGCCACTTACTTCTACCAGTCTCTCTTCACACCCATCCTAACATTCTTCTGGCTGCACTGTGTTTGCTACAGCAGGAAGCAAGACTGCGCCAGCCCTCACAGTCTGGACCTGCCCGCAGCACCGCCCGCAGTTCCTGGTATGCTTGTAAGAGGGAAGCTTCCCGGACCTTCCTCTAGAGCTTCTCAAATTTACTGCCCATTTGAATCACCTGCAGAGCCTTTGAGCTTCCTCGTGCCCAGATGAATTGCATCAGAATCTCTGATTCCAATGTGCAGCAGGGGTTAAGAATCACTGTCGCAGTGTATTGTGTCAGGATCTGTAACGTGGGTCCTTGGAGACAGACTGTTAATGGGTTCCCTGGCTGACTCTCCTACATAAAGTGTGAGAACTAGTGGCCTAGAGCCAACAAGTACAAGTTGCTTTTAGTTGAAAGCTGCTGGGCTGTGAACAAGAATACTGAGGTTCTAGTTTTGCTTGAGTTTAATTTTCCCAGCCATAGTTTCCTCATCTGCCAAATAAGGAGACTGGACTATTTAAGGGGACTTCAAACTGTGGTCCCCCAACAGCACATCATAATCATCTTGGAATTTATGAGAAATGCAGGTTTATGGGGCCTCCCCGAGAGGTACTGAATCAAACTCTGGGGGTGGGTCCCAGAAAGCTGGGTTTTAAGGAGCCTCCAGATGATTCTGGTACACACTCAAGTTTGAGAACTTCTAGACTAGTTGAAATTAACCTACTCTGTCAGCCCTAAAATTCTACAATTCCTGTCTCCTCTGGCTCAAATATGTGACATGCTGATCTCAATGAAAGGAAGTGACAATGCTTGAAATATCTGACATGCCAGTTGTGAAGAACATGCCACACTCTAGAAGAAAAATCTGTAAAAGCAGTTTACCACGTGTCTTCTTACACATCTATGGAACTAAGTCAAATGTAAATGTGGTTTGATTCCTGAGTGCTAAATTGTCTCCCCTGTGCTTCGTGCAGTGGCTCCTGCCATAACAGTTAGGTGTGAGTCCAGCCTCTGCACTCTTCTTGACTAAAGGGAACAAAGCGTGTCATTTGGCATGTAAACAAAAACCCCCATCGACAGCATTCCAGAAGGGCTAGAAGGGATTTTTCAGCAAGTTGACTGCTTTGAGGATAACTTTTGAGAAACTCTTTAAATGGTGTAAAAGGAAACAGTTAATATTTGGTGATGAACAGGCCTAATACAGTTCTGGGTATTGATAATGATATCGAGACTGCAATTCAACACAGCTTTTGTGAAGGACAGGGCACAGATGTGACGGCCCTGGATGGGAAGGACTGCCAGAGGGGCGGCTAGTGAGTCTGCCTGACCACCCAAATCATCCTCAGCCAAAAGAAGTCCTGGGCCAGCTGAACAATGAGGGACACTTGGAGTCAGAAGACACCATGTCAGCCCCCGAGAAGTGTATACACTTGGAGCTATGGACACCAGAGCTGGAAGAGTCCTCGCCTGGTCTAACCTCATTTTACAGAGGAAACTGAGGCTCGAATAGGTGATGCGATTGGCCCAATCCCCAGCATGAATCAGCAGCCAAACTGCGTCAGTCAGGAATACAAGCTTCCCGCGAGTGTTTGAGAACTGCTCCCTCCCCCACCTCCTTGGGGTCTAGATAAACTTCTCTCCATCCCTCTTACTGTGGAATGCACCCATTGTGTGTCCATGTGGACCCAACCCACCTGCTCCCAGCTTGTAGGTGTTCACCCCTGGGAGATAAGCAAGGGATTAGTTCAAAATAACGTGCTGATCGTCGGCCACAGCTTGATATGTCCTTCCTTCTCTTCGCCTTATGGAGATCATCAGCTACGCTAATGCCAGTGTTTCCATCCATGGGCCACCTCAGAGAAGCCTCTACAGGCTCTTACCTCTGCCTTGCGCTTCCTGGGCCCATTCGTCTAAGTCAGGATTGGCTCTTCTCCCTGCCCCAGTCAGACATGTCCAGAGGGATTGCAGCCCATGAGCGCTGGGCTCCCTGTGCCTTCAGCCATTGCTGCTGGAAGCAGACGGGGCCTCAGTAACAGTTCTCTGCCCTGCGGACCTCTCAGGTCCTGGCACTGACCCTCAGGCTCTTTACACGGACTATGGTTGCCAAGAGTCCAGAAGCCTTAAGGATTTGAAATGACAGTCAAAGGAAAAGGGAAAGGGGATGAGGACTAACATTTACTGAGTGCCAATTATGTGTCAGGAAGGGTCCAGTGTACACGTGCGGACATAGTGGCTCTACGAGGTTTAACAACTCGCCTGAGATCACACGGTCAGACCTGGTGTTCCCAACCTCATCTGTCTGACCTCAAAGCCATGTCCAAGGCAGAAGGCCCTGCCACCTTGTTTAGGTCTGTGCTTTGGACCTGCTTTGCTCTAAGGGGGGTGGGGAGGACAGGTGGAGGTGAATAACAGAAAGAAGAAATCTATTGGGGGCAAAATGTAACTAGGACCCCAAATTTTTTTTTCACATGAACTGATAAGCACTTTAAAGGCCGTTATCAGATTTTAATTTTTTTTCTAATAAAATGCCTCTCTATAGAAATGCAACACAAAAAATATAAAGTGTTACATTTTTCTGTTTCAGCATGGAAACCTCTCAGTAACCTAAGGAAGCTGGGAATGAGACGCGTGGTGGTCTCACACTGCCCAGCTGGGAGGACGGCAGGAGCAGCAGCAGGGGGCGCAGACCCCGCGGCCACAGACGCCCAGGATGGAGTCAGCGGGGCTGTCTTGGCAAAATCAATCTGTCTGAGCTTCAGTTGCCTCATCTGTAAAGTGGTAATCATAGTAACTACACTGCAGGACGGTTGTGGAAATACTAATTTGTGTATTTTAAATGCAGCCTCTGGTAAGAATGAGGCCCACAATAGCTATTATTGCTATATCACATTATATTGTAATTATTCTTAGCAAAACGTATCAATACTAAGAAGAAGAGTTTAAAGAGATCAGATAAGAACAAGAGTAATGAGAAGCACATTGAAAAAACTTAGGTCCCCAAGATAGCAGAAGGTATTTAGGAGAAATGAGTGGATTGCAGGTGGATGGATTCGGTTCTGTTCTATGAACAGCGTGGCTGGCCTGCTGGAAGTCTGGGCCTCGGGTTTGTTCCACATGTGAGCGCCTTCGGAGGTTTCACCTCAGCCAGTCTCTGATGGCATAATTATCTGTAGCCATCAACAGACACAGCAGCTCTGTAAGTTTTCATCATTTGCACATAAAAATCAAGAATAAAATGGCGATCATCATTTCCCCCTCAAGCTCCTTTCCTCTTAGAGTTGAGGGACTTCCATTTACTCAGGTATGAAATAGTTTAGCTTAGTTCAAACCACATCTGTTTCTGTTGGCCTGTCACTCAAGGAGTCGGAGCATAAAACGTGGAGTCGGGGTGCCTGGATCCCCGGCCAGCAGCCCCGGCGCTGCCCAGAGGCGGAGCTGCACAGCAAGCCAGAGAGCACAGCTGAGAGCTGGAAAGAGTGAACTTTCTCATGGCAGGACGGAGGAGGAGGCTGGGAGGACATGAAAGTCAGTGGGGAGATATTTGCCCCCCCCCCCCGTAAACAGCAAGGTAATAATTCATGTAGTACTTAGCACCCAGGACCCGGTGTGTAGCCACCCAGAGGAAGCCGGTGCAGACGATGTTGGGACTATGAAACCGGCCCACAGTTGGGGTGAGAACAAGGCCTACGCGTGGAGGAGGGGTAGAGTAAGAACGTAAGAAAGTAAGAAATAAATAGGTTTTTCAGAGTTGGAAAGTAGACCTAGGGGAGTGCCCAGACCAAGACTACATTTGGGTCTCAGTTGTGTCCCCTGCCAGCAACGTGACCTTGGACCAGTCACTTAGCCTCTCTGCACTTTCCTTTCCTCACTCCTAGAAAGGGGACATTAATGCCTGACCTGCCACCTTCCCGGTATTTTGAGTGTTTGCATGGAGGAGTTAAGTGAAAGGGCCTTGTTAAATTCAACAATGCTCTGAAGGGGCTTTGAGAACCTAAACAAATGTCCCTGCCATGACTGTGGCATGAACCCGTGGCAGCGGAGGGTGGCAAATGGGGGAAGAGCTGACTTTTTGCCCCCCCCCCCCCGTAAACAGCAAGGTAATAATTCATGTAGTACTTAGCACCCAGGACCCGGTGTGTAGCCACCCAGAGGAAGCCGGTGCAGACGATGTTGGGACTATGAAACCGGCCCACAGTTGGGGTGAGAACAAGGCCTACGCGTGGAGGAGGGGTAGAGTAAGAACGTAAGAAAGTAAGAAATAAATAGGTTTTTCAGAGTTGGAAAGTAGACCTAGGGGAGTGCCCAGACCAAGACTACATTTGGGTCTCAGTTGTGTCCCCTGCCAGCAACGTGACCTTGGACCAGTCACTTAGCCTCTCTGCACTTTCCTTTCCTCACTCCTAGAAAGGGGACATTAATGCCTGACCTGCCACCTTCCCGGTATTTTGAGTGTTTGCATGGAGGAGTTAAGTGAAAGGGCCTTGTTAAATTCAACAATGCTCTGAAGGGGCTTTGAGAACCTAAACAAATGTCCCTGCCATGACTGTGGCATGAACCCGTGGCAGCGGAGGGTGGCAAATGGGGGAAGAGCTGACTCCACAGAGGGGGTGACACTCCGGTTGGGAGGTGCAGGAGTTTATCGTGGGGCCCCGCTGGCGGGGCAAGTGCAGGCATTCCAGGCAGAGGTGGGCTCGTGTGTGAACGTCAGCTGCAATGTGGAATCAGAAACCTTACCAATGACCTTTCTGTGCTGTGACATTGGTCCAGCTTGCACTTGGAATGGATCTTATACCCACACACGACTTTACATCACACACCAATCATTTAAAAAAATACTGGCCCACTGAGTTATGCAGATCTCCCAAACATTAACACATTTCAAAATAAAAGATCAAAAGTCACTCATTCATTATGTATTAGACAGCTGTCAAGTTCACGGTGTCATCTTCAACTCGGAAATCTGTGTCTTCAGCCCAGATCTCTCCACTGAGTTCCAGGCTTATTTATCCAGTTGCCTAATTGACTCCTCTCCACTATTACAAAGCCCTTCATCCCAGCATAAGGAAACATACGCAGGCATTCCACTCACACCTGGTCCTCTGCCATGTCCTTCGTCAGGTACTGACCAGCAGCAAAGCAAGCCAGGGAGCTATGACAAGCCCCTCCCCCTCAGCACCACCTCCGCACCCACAACTCCAAAGCCAAGTCCTGTCAAATTCACCTTATGTCGCCATGTCTTGTCCACAGAAAACCCTCACATGGACATAAATGGAAACTCTCAGGTCTTACAGCGCAGGCACAGGCAAGGGGAGTTACCAGATCCAGGGGAGGCTTTCCCACTCACTGTATTGTTGAACCTTATGACTGTAGGGGGAAAATTCAGATGCGGTAAGTAAAAGGCTGAAATCCATGTCCACACAGTGAAACTCTGAAGGCTTCTCCACTGCTGCATCCAGTCAACACTGTCTACACTGCCTCTGGCCCTTTCATGGCCAGAAGCAGTCGAGACGGCAGGCCTGTGAAACGAAGACAGAAAAGCACCGCCTCTGCGGGTCTGCCCAGACTCCTAGGCCAGAGCAATTCCATTACCTCTGAAGGTGACGGAACCCACCTCAGCCTTTGGGTATGGAGTCAGAGCAAACCAGCTATACACGTAAGAGGAATGAAATAAAAATTACACACACTTTTCTAAGTAAGAAATTTATTTGATCAAATGGCAATACATAAAGATATTTTCATCTATAAGGCTCTATTTAGACAAAATGTATCTTTACTATAAAATAAATTTAATCAATGTAAATGGCACTTAAAAACAGAAAGAACGAGTTTCCTACAAATAATGTATGGGTAAAGCATTTATAAAATCCTTGTGTGCTTTAAAATTAGGTGGCAACTATAACAGAAAAAACTGTAAATGCTATTTAAATGCAAGTTTCCTAAATTTATGACTCCTACACTATGTCATTATACACAAGGTATCTGGGGGTTCTGTGATAATCAAAGCACAGCCGCCATCAGTGAGAAGGATTACCCCACTATGAGCAGAATGGAAACAGTGGTTATGCCTCAACCTCGAGTTCCCCACAGAGCGTCCTGCCATTCCAAATCCTTGCGGCTTAGAATCGAGTAGCTGGGAATTTCTAATCACTCTAGTTGGGAATAACTAGAAAAGAAAGTTGGAAAACCGGAGTTGAAAAGAAGGGAGGGAGAGGAAACCAAGGCATAGCAGGGTCAGAGGTTTCTGCAGAGCTTTAGAAATGACCAAGGGGGTGATTGGTAAAGGGCCACGAAAAATGATTACATTGTGTAATGCTGAACGTACTAATTATCCTGATTTGAGAAATTGGTAAAGGGCCACGAAAAATGATTACATTGTGTAATGCTGAACATACTAATTATCCTGATTTGAGCATCACATATTGCACACAGGTATGGATATTCAATGCTGTGCCCCACAGATAGGTACAATCAATTAGAAATGACCAAGGAAATGGATTTTAAGACACACACACACACACACACACACACACACACAATCATTGGATCCTTGGAGCTGCAGGGAAGATGACACCGAGCCCGCAGGTAGGAACTGACCTGCATGATCTGTGCTCGGCGGGGAGCATGAAACCTTGACTGGAGGGCCACGTCATTACCTGGGTGCACTTGGGACAGGGCAGTGTGTAGGTTACTCAGCTTTCCCCAGAGATTTTACCAGCATCAAAGTGACTCTATCTTTAGGGCCATGATGGGGCCTGGGAGGCAGGAATTGGCAGCTCCAAGTCATAAAATCAGAAAACCTTCAGACATGTGGGAGGAGAACCAGATACACGAAGGCAAAGTCTCCTAGTGCACACTGTTAGCAGCAAAGCACAAAGGTGACCGGTGATTAAAGTGAGACTGAGTGACAGGAGAAATGGAAGCAATTCCGAAAGCCAAGGATGGTAACCGAAAAATAACTATATAGCACCCATTATTACTAATTTAAGATACATAAACATCATTGAGAATATATATAGTGTCTGTGCTATTATTTTTACAAATATAAATATTTGTGAGGGCTTTCAAAATATTTTAAATGACATACATTCTAGTATAGATATTATACTCCAGATTCATATAACTGACTTGATGTTACATTTAAACATAGTAGATTTGGGTTATATACAGAATAACTTGCAAGCCATTTCTTGAACCTTGATCACACAGCTAAGTGAATGTCAACACAGGAAGCCTTGTATTTGGGACTTTGGCAGCAAACATGTTTTTATCTACGTATTTGTGCTTATACAAAGATAAACTTGTTCATTTGCATAAATGAATTTAAAGTCATCCATAGGAGATCTTACACTTAAAACTCTTTTCTGCTTCTTTGCCATCAAGTCTATGTGGCAGGGTTGCTCAATGGCTTACGGCTCCTTTCCTCTGAGTCTCATTGTCTTCCTTAGAGGTGTGTATTAAAAAAGTTTCATGTTTCCCATTCAGGCTAGGTGACTCTTTTAAGATTCCTAACCTTGAAATTACAGTCCTCGTTATCAATGACACACACATACAAACACATTTTAGAAAAAACAGTGAATGATTTTGTATCGCCTACTTTTAGGAGTGTGCTTTAATAACAGATTTGGCTAGCTGGTTAGCTCAGCTGGTTAGTGTGGTGCTGACGGTACCAAAGTCCAGTGTTCTATTCCTGTACCAGCCAGCAAAACGAAACAAAATAACAGGTTTCTTCCCAGCACTACAGAAAATAACCTCCAAACACACCAGATTGATCATTAGAGACAACCTTCTCCACAGTCTGGGATTGACAAAATAAGACAAACCTACTGATGGCACCAGGAAAGAAACGCAAAGGTTTGTGGATCCACAGAACATTACAAAGGTGTCCACAGCATAATCTAAATTTACTTTCTACTCAGGGAAGGATGTCATATCTAATTACTCTAGAGAGTAGTTTAAGTTAGTTTTATGCATGTGTGGACTAAATGGGCTGCCCAATCTTACTCCAATGGTTGAAGGGGAGGCAGGACTGACACTGTTACATCGTATTACGTGTGCTCTTTGCTACAAAGAGAGGCAGGCCAACCTCACAGATCTTTACAATCTCAAAGCCAAGGGAAGTCACTCACCTCTGCTTCATTTCTCCAAAATAAATTCCTAATTTAGCAAACTGAAGAGGCTGGATTGCAGTAAAGGGAAATCAGCCTTTTTTACCATGATGTTAATGATATTTGATAAACATGTCAGGAGCTGGATTCGCAGTCTGTGTAAATTTTCTCAGTGAGTGGCCTTGCCTATAAATTTAGCTCAGATGAAATTACTAAAATAATTGGCTTCAATAAGTGGATTTAGGAAAACGAGAGGACGCTAGATTAGCTTATTTCTATATCTTCTCTAACAGAAACCACCGCATGGCAAGAGATGCCTCTTTTGGCTCTGTTCATCTGAAAGTCATTTTATTTGCAACTTTTCTTAGCTATTCAATGTGACAGGGGACTGACTCAAAGGCTGTTGTAGTGGATGAAACAAAATAAACTGAATGGGGCACGACTAGCACAGCCCAGCAATGGGCTTCACGCCACTAACTGGCCCGGCCAAGTGCCACCATCACATTGGCCAGACAGACTAATGATTTAAGCAAAACTGTTCTCATTTCCTACCAGCTGAATACAGATGCCGCTGCTTTCTAAAACATGACTCTAGGAGAAAAGAAAGCTCTGGAACCAAAGCCCTCACAGTAGTCTCTAGGTTGGGTGTCCACAGTGTGGCTGCGGTCACCCCTCTGTCCCCCAGCTGTGCTCGCACGCTCAGCTCTGGCACTAGGGATCTGGCACACTTTTTAAAGAGACATCTGTGCCTCTGGAGGAACAATCTGAAACTTCAGAATACAGACCAAGGAATGAAACGGACCTTTCAGTCACCTCATCCTGTGGCACTTGCTCAGCTACTTGACGCCCCCTCCTCCCACCCTTAGGAAAGTATGTCCCATACCCTAGTGTGTGCGACAAGATGGCTCCGAGTCACAAGCAGGTTGAGTGTAGCTGCAGGCAGACACCAAGCTCAGAAATGCTGCCATCTGTTATCCTCCCCGCTTCAGGGTTCAGACGTCTGTACAGGGCAGGGTGTGACAGGAGGGCGACACGAGTAAACTTGAACGGGTTCTGCTCATCATCTATCGAGATCTCTACACACACCACATAAGTGAGGTGACATAGTGGAGTGACACTTTTGGCCTGGGGGGAAAGTAAGACCAGTCAAATTCCATCTTTCACTAAAATTTCCATTAAAAAAACATTGAACATAGCCTGAGGTTCCCTGCTTTTAAATGTTACTTTAGCCTCAATTTCAAACTTACATCATTTGTTAAAATTATCAAACGGACAGCCACATTGCACATAGTGAAAAAATTGCCTGTGAGGAAAAAGGACCGTAACTTCAAAAAATAAGTGAAAAAGCATTTGCATTGATAGCGCACTAAGATTTTTAAAGTTAAAACAATAATATATCTAGAAAATACTGTGAAAATATAGATCTCAAAATAGAATGAAGTTTAGTCAGAAGGCTCAGTAAAATAATTACTTAAAAAGCTGACCAATTAAAGGACAGGTCAAATAATCTTTCCAACTCTGACCCTTCCTCATTTCCTGCCCTCAGATTCAACCAGTCTGGATGTACTAAAGCAGAATAATGTAAAAGCCATGAAAAAGTGCTGGTATTTTTCAGGATCTCTTCAAGACAACTTCCATCTTGATAACTTGGATTCTCCCTCTGATCAAGGCAACTGATGAACTTTTAACGTATTTGGGGACACCAGTTCAAAGACTTCATCGTCATCTTCTACCCCTTCCTGTATGGGCTTCATCTTGGCAGAGGCTCGCTGGTGTGGGGACGGCACATCTGTGAAGAGACACAGAAGGGAAAGCTGCTTAATGGACAGCCTGCCCTGACGCTGGTGGATGCATCCATTATCAGCACCGCCTGGAAAATAAAACTCCATGGGAAGCTGTAGCTAGTACCAGGAATGCAATTTCCCTACATATTTTATTTTTAATCCAGCATTTCAGTAAAATAACAAAGTCAAGAAAAGATTTTCAGTCATGAGAACAGATGTGGAAATGCTTCCACTGCATGTGCTTGAATCATATGAGATTCTCAAATACATGCAGTTCTCGGTGGGTCACCCAGAGTCTGTTTAGGACTCAGAATGCATGTTCCTGCATTAATAGACATGGTAATTTGAGTCCTATATTGGCTTTCAAAAACCAAATTAACTCCTAATTTCCCTAAAGAATACCTCTATCTGAAAACTATGAACCTAGTACCATCTGTAATACCACCTAAAAGTACATTTCTTGCCACCACCAGTTCACCATCTCCTTGGACTACATGGGAATGGGATAGGGAAAAAGGGAGAGTCCAGGCATTCTGGAGGGAAAAGCCAGTTGGAGAAAATTCAATCCCAGGTGGCAACAGGGGAAAGAGCATCCCCGAGGTCTTTTAGGATATCATTTAATCAAAGGAAACAAGAAATGATTCATTCATTCGGTCCCTCATTTGTTCGTGCATTCACTAAATTCTTATTGAGCATATAATGGGCACCATGTTTGATGGATAAGACAATATTGTCTAAAAGTACAAGTTATTATAAATAGATTTCTCAAGATGCCTAATGAACAGCTCATGTGACAGCATGCACATAAGCAAACCCTCTCCATACCTGTACAGTTAGCACATTCAAAGCCAGGATCCATCCCATGAGGGTCTCCATCCACCCCACCCACACCTGTGCCCATCCGTGCTGCCCAACTGCAGGGTGCAATGGCATCAGCCAGCAAATGCGGAGCTCAGGCTGGGCATGAGGTTGATGGTGGAAGGACAGTGGGTAAAGCGTGACCCTTTAAATACTTGCTAACAGCAAAGCAGAGTAGAGGGACCTTATTAAGACAGGAAGCAGATCAGCTACAAGATTATCATGGAAATTTGTCAAGATCAGCTGTCACTGCCGGCAAGAGTCAGCAGTGGCCAGGAGGGTTGGCCAGCACTGGGAGCATGCTGTGGTCAGCTACGAGGGGCAGGGGCCACTCCCCTCCAGGGAGGAAAGCTGAAACCGCAGTAAGCATATGTTACTCCAGCACCCAGACACAAATGGGCAGTGGTTCCCCAGACCCCAGTTTGGCACAGCTGAGGCAGCAGCAGAGTGGTCAAGACCAGAGGCTCAGGAAGCACTTCCAGGGTTCAAATCCCTGCTCTGCTGCTTGCTAGCTGTGTGACCTATGCTTGCCTACCAAACCTCTCTGGGCTTCAGTTTCCATATCTGCACAAAGGGGATATTCACAGGACCTGCTTCACAGGGTTATGGGAAGATTAAAAAAAATAATGCATGTAATGTGCTTAGCAGGGTGCTGGGCATATAGAAAATGTCACTAAATGTCATTTCTTATTAACTGTACAGTCACTGCCATACACCTGGGGAAATGCTGCACCAACAGTTACATCTTCCAACATAAAGAGATAATAGTTACGTAGGGCTCGGCTTGGGGACAGCTAACGTGTGTTTGTTGTATATACATGGAAACTGTTCACTTAATGACATTTACCGTCAAGATACTTGGTTTCTTGAAAGGTAACTACTGACATAAACTGTAGAAAATAAACCTCTATTAAAATGGCCCAAGAACACAATATTTCACAGAGCACAGCATGGTAAGTTCTCAGGCAAATTTTTTTTATCCTTTTTCACACAGGTGACATCAAACACACTGAATGCAACCTTTAATTCACACATCTGCTCAAGTGGCAATGAGTACTATTCGTGCGACCTTGGGCAAGTTACTTTCCTCCTCTGTACCTCAATTTCCTTATCTGTAAAATAGGAAAGGTAAGAAGAGTACCTACCTCACATGGTTGTTATGATGATTAAATGACTTAATATTTGTAAAGTTCTTAGATCAGTGCCTGGGATTTAATCATCACTTTGTAAGTATTTGTAAGGATATAAAATTAATTAATTAATATGATCTTTGGAGGGCAATTGGCCTGAGTAATGAGATAACTGATAAAATTCATCACTGACCATAGGAATGGCCAATAAAGGAAATGGGACTTGTGCTAAAATAGGGGTTTGTGTTACTCAATATAAACTGTCCTGAGTGTAGCAAAGTTGTCTATAAAAACAAAACAAAACAAAACAGTAATAGCTATGGCTTTCATCAATATTTATCCTCCAGTTATGATTGAGTCTCATAAAATATTAATTTAGGCTGAGTATTTGAGATCAGATAAAACCCTTACAACAAACAAGACAGCATGTCTAAGAGCATTAAACCAAATCAATAATATATAGCATTTAGGCATAGTTGTACAATACACATAACAGAACCAGACCCAGTTCATTCTGACCTACAAAGTAGAACTAATTGGTCTGCAGTTTTTAAGCCCGTCTATCCAATCAAGGGTTATAATCTATAGTGTACTGAGGCTGGTATCTACATTGGAGCCAGAATATTATCTGACCCTCTTAACTACTTCACATATCTCTGCACTTTTTCATTGAGAGAAAATGAAGAATGGACCCAATACAACTGGAAATGGTTGAGTGAAAACCTTCCAAGGACTTTCAACTTTTCTGTGAAAGAATTTATTGTGTTTCCAATGTATTTGCCTGGGCAAAAGAAGAGTTGTGTTCCTTATAACATAATGAGTCATCCGCAATCTTTGGGTGATGTCCACGAGTCTCCAAGTCAGGCCTCCTTGCCCCTTCTTTTCTAAGCTCTTGCAAACTCACTGCTCTCCAAATCCATCCCATCCTTTTCCTCTTCTCTCTTTTTTTTTTTTTTGTCTTTTGTCTTTTTCCGTGTCCGGCAACGGATCGCAACCCTCAGTGTTGCCCCCGTACCGGACCGGGGACCAGCAACGGGATTGCAACCCTTGGTGTTGCTCCCGCGCCTTGCTCAGCCAGTGAGCGGGAACCGGTCTGTATGTGGGATCCGAACCCTCGGCGGGAGCGCCACCGCGCTTCCCAAGCGGCGCACTTATCCAGTGCGCCACCGGGCTGGCCCCTTTTCCTCTTCTCTTGCTTTTCTTCACATCTGGAATGATCCCTCCACTCCCATCCCTACCCACCAAATCCCCATCTAATCCTCAAAGTAGAGTTTGAACTCCACCTCCTTCATATGCAATTTTCTCTAACTCCTTCCATGGGGAGATTCTATCCTTATTGCAGCAACTTCAGCTCTTACAGGTTCCACATTACATTGTGGTTACAGTACTTGTATCTCTCCCTTATACAAGTGAGAAAAGAAACATCTAGAAGGGCTGTAACCACAGTCTCTTCTCTCCTGCAGCCTCGCAGAAGTACCCCATGCACAGCCAGGGCCTTGATAATTACTTAAGTACATGGTGATGAAAAAAATCCCTCCTCTGAAACACCACATGGGGACCTTCAGAAAGGTGATCCTGAGAATGAGGGAAAACACGCAGCCATCACATTTAATCTCTGACGGGTCAAGCCCAAACCCTACCAGTGAGGCACCAGCAGCATTTCTCAAGTGCAGGCAGGTCTCCGGTTATGGTAAAACCTTTAGGAAAAAGGGCTGTTACCACTCTATTTGTTATCACATCCCCAAAGGAAATCACTTTCATATAATTGACTGATTCGACATTGCTTATAGCATGGGCAAGAGCACTGTCCTCTCAAGGGAACATCAACAAGGCTTAGCAGTACCTTCACTTGCTATAATGTTTTCACCCAATCAGCAAAAAGAATCAGTGAGCAACCATAAGGTGCTAGGCTCTGGGGTAAATGTTGAGAAAATAAAAACGAATCAGACCTAGTCTCTGACTCTTATCTTATTTCTCAGGAACTCAAAAGCACTTAAAGAGAGCAACTCATCATCAGCACATCCAGTACTATTATTTCTACTTTACACTCAGAAGCTAAAGCAAAGGCAACCCAGACCACCTGCGAAAGAACACAAATGGGCAGCTGCTATCGACAAGTTCATTTCTTGCCAGGGAGTGAACCACTTAGACAGACACACCTCTTGGAAGGATAAACCGGGTGGCCCTAACAGCCTGGAAAAATTTAATTTTCCTGCAAAAGTTCTTTTCACACCGAGAATACCTGACTCACGTTCATTTCAGGATTTGTGGCCGAGTTAGAGTCTACAAGCCCCTGATAAAGCCAAAACTAATCTGGAATATGAACAAAAAAATGAGGGTATGTTATACTTCAAGAGAACTATTTTATATTTCAGAAGTTGAACATTAATAGATTCTTCCTACAAGTTTGCCTGGTTCTTCATTAACTTTATTCACTGATGCATCATTGGAAATTTGCCCAGAAGGCTCAACTACCTCACACAGATGTGAGCGTATGAATGGAAGACAGAAGAAATAGAGCTTATTTCTAGTCAAATGCTTTTTCAAATTACTTTTGCCCTTCAAGGACATTACCATGAAGTTCTGAATAATGCTTTACTTTCCATTTACTCCAAATTCTAGAGGGACAAATAATTCCATGTCCATATATTTCCCAGAAAACTGATTTTTATTCTTCTATCAAAATCATTTTTACTGTAGAGAGGCAGAAGTGGTTAAGTATATCCTGTGGTGTGAAGTATGCATAAGACAAATGTATTTGTTTTATGCACAGGGCCTGGTTTTCCAAAGCCTTGCAGTTTCAAATACTGACCTTGCAAAGGACAGAAAAATTTCCCCAGGCTATATAGTCTCTGTTGTAAGATAAAAAATTGTAACACAGCAAGGTTGCTGGCTCAAAGACAGACAGGTTACTGATTGATATGTAAAGATACTGGGAAATTGCTGTAAGAAGAGAATGTTTGCTAAAATCAAGCTTTTGTTAGTGGATTGACTTAATTGCATTATAGAATGTCACCTTGCTTTTCTTACTGAATGTTACCAGCTTCTATTGTTAAACTTGTTAAACTGTACTTAGAAAAAACCCCACCTATGTTCTTTTCCTGTAACTTTCTGGTCTGGAGAATAAATGCAGGAAGAGAACCCTAATTCGTGGTTAATTTCCCAAATAGAAATAATGCCTTGCTCTTGAGGGTTCCAGGAGATTAACCCCTTTTCAGGGCTTCTCACTGCTCAGAAGAGATGGGCTTTGAGTAATCTTTGGCAGCTCCATCACCCAGGGGAAAAGAGGTGACAAATCCGTGAGAGGCAAAGCAACACTGTGGTATTTATTATGATCTGGAAAAGATAAGTATAATTTTTTTTTTTGCTATTGGCTATAATCATCTTCCAATTTGCTGGGCTCTGGCTACCAATTAACATAGTTTATTATAAAAGCACACTAAACAAATAGTTTCAGACTGAAGTGCAATCCCGACTTTGCATGAAATTGTTAAACAGTTATGTGTGTAAAATTGTTAAACAGTTATGTCAAGAGTTACTGTTGCTTAGGGGATATTTCTTATTAAACCAAGGGGCAAAAAAAATCTTCTGTCAAAAGGATGTCCACATTCCTTCCACAGATACCAATGCAACCAAGCAGGTGTAGCCCGCAGAGCAGAATTTTACTCTGAGCTGTATGCCACATTCACAGCATGTGCAGGGGAGAAAAAGAACTGCAGCACCAGGCTGCAATCCTGAGGGTAAGAAAGAGAATCTCAAACTCAAAACCACGGGCTTTGAATAAATGTAGAAGACTGAGTCTTGGCAGAAAGAGCTTGGAACCAGGGGCAGGGGTGCCAACACCGTGGGCACCCATGAGGGGATTCAGAGACAGCCAGCAGTCTCTCTGCTCAGCAGAACTGTCCAGACAGTGGCTGGTGCCCGATCCTAGCTGAGGACAGGAGCTTACCACTAAGACCCACTGAGTGTCCTTGAGGGACACCGCCTGCAAAGGCAAACCAGACACAGGCCTCCAGGGAGGTGGTCTCGGGCTACCCTGCAGACCCTTTTCTGTCCTCCTAAAGCCCTCAGTCAGAGAACCACAGGAAGCCCTTTTATGTACGGACCAGGGAGATCTTATGTGACAATGAGTCAAAGCTCTGGTAAACAGAGTAGGAAAAAGTTAGGTAAGAGAAATTCCTTTTGTCAAAATTCTGTTCCCACTGAACTTATTTACTATTTCAGTATGCTTCTAATTACATGAGGGACTAAGGGCCTCTCCTAGGAAATAAAAGTAAATAGACATACTTGTTGTTCTTAAATCCAGAGTGAAGGTCGTACTTGTTCCAACAGATGAATAAGCTACCCCAAGTCTGAGCTTCAAATAAGTAGAGTACTATGATGCGAAATTTGTCAAGTGCCTTTTCTCCTTGCTTAAGAAACATACTTTTTAAAAAGGAGCAACATTTTTGTAAACTATTCAATATAATGCTCTAAGAACTTTTTTCCCTCTCCCCTGTTAACTTTGATGACATTTTCTTCATTCCTTTCAAAGTGTTATTATTTTTATTATGTTTAACCATCTGGCCAACTGCTTTTGCAAGTAATTAAAAAGCTTATGGGGCTTAGAATTTTAATTAGATTATACAATTTTTGATGAATGAGGATGAGGAAGAATTTAACTGCTTCTTTGCAAGAAAGAATTATCATCCTTTTTCCTGCCTTTGCCTATTTGTATCATAAGATTTTTTTTTTAACTGAGGAAAATAAGTTTGAATTGAAGTTTCCTGAATAATAATAATGTTGAAGGGTACCTATGGCCTTTGCACCTAATTTTCCCTTAAATGGACTCAGCACCAGCACTGATAAATTCAAGCAAAGTGTACAAAATTAGAGAAAATGGGGAGGCTGGAGTAGGTTAGCAGTTTCCATGAAGAGGTTTTCTCTGGCCCAAGGGGTCATTCATTCTCAGATCAATTCCTGTCTGCTCAGATGGGTGATGAGGGCCCCAGGCTGCAAGACAGCAGGTGTGAGCAGATAAAGAACACCAGAACGCTTCCTGCCCACAAAGAAGTAGGGTGAAGGAGATGGTGGATAAGCCCAGGAGAAGAGTAGAGGCAGGTTCCAGGATGGCAGCTATGCAACAGCCCAGAGAATGACCAGACCAGATGAGGCTGGAGGCTGGAGGCTGCGAGGGAGGTCTCTGAGATAAAGGGGACATAGAATTGGTGGACTGAGAGAGTGGTGATATAAGAACAGAAAAGGCAAGGATAAGGGAAAAAAAAAAAAAAAGGGCAACTAGAAATGCCCACAAAAACAAAAAGCTGTATGAAAGGCACAGCTTGGTAGAGAGCAACCACTCAGAGGCTTTAAGAAGGAATGAAATGAGTTTCACCTAAAAGAATGAGTAAGAAGCTGGAAGATACCGGGGACGTGGAGAATAAGATGTTTCCTCTCACTGAAGGCAAGGAATGAAACAACTCCAGGGAATAAAAAGAAGGTCAAAGTACTCATATGAAGTCAACTGGGGCATGATTTTTATGTTGCCTACGAAAGGAAATGAATCCATTAGAACTTGATATCAGGAACAGTCTCCTTTGAACATGACATTGGAACCAAAAAGAAATAAATGTAGGCACAGCCCACTATTTGGTTCTGCACGATATAATAATGTCAATATTTGTTTGTTTTAAACATTGGGCAACAGCCCATAGACAAAGCAAGGAAGACCTAACTGTAGTTATAAAAAAGAATGTGTAACAACCTTGATAGTTTCAAAGTAAAAGAAGAATCCACAACACTTGAAAGGGAGAAGGGAGAAGAATAAGAGAGAGCAAGGATGCTAATTCCTCACCTTCAAAAATGGTACAGAGAGAAAAAGAAATGGAGGCTGAAGTGCATTATTTAATGTTATAAAGGTAAACAACAGAAGAATAAAAACAAGTGATAGCACCAGAGAGCAGAAGGGGGAAGGGAGGTTAGAGGTGAGCTAAGTTGGATTAATAGATAAAGGTTAGGTGGATAAATCAACAAATAACAGCAAATTATTTACCATTTTGAACAAAAGTTGTTTCAAAGTGATTGTGCCTTGGGAGAACTAAAATTAGGTTGGAGAGAATCAGTTCTTTTCATTGTAAGATTTCTTTTTTTACTATTTGATATCTAGTATGTATATTAGTTTGATTTTTAAAAAATTTGGGGGTAAAAGATTAAAAATGTATAACTATAAAATCCCTTCTCTGTCATTTTACAGATAAGGTAACACTGTGTGAGGAGAGAGGCCACCTAACATCCTGGTGAGGATGAGGGCTCAGGAGTCAGCGAGCACAGCCCCTCCCGACAGCCCTGCTGGCTGGGGACCAAGGACACAGAGGAGATGAATGTCATACTCCTCACCCTAAAGAGGAAATGCAAGCCACCCCACAGGATGGTTCTAAGTGTTAAGTGAGACACATATGAAAGTGGCCAGGATGTGTCAGATGCTACAGCAGTGGCTGAATGTCCCCAAACCAGTTTACGCTCATACTGATACAGATAATTGTAAGGTAAAAAGCAAAGCAAGAACTTGTAACAAGTTCAACACCTCCGTGTCTCAAGGTTAGCCGGGTGACCCTGCCCAGGTTATTTAATCTACCCAAGCTGTACTTTTCTCATCCACAACCTGGGTGTACTGCTTTTTTCTAGCAACCTCGTTGGGTCCGGGAATTGTTCATGGGCTCCTCCCCCATATGCCTGCTGCCTGATCTACCCTCTGTATAATTCCTTCTACCCTCTGCATAATTCACATTACGTTTACTGTTTATAAGTCTACGGCTGTCCACAGGGAGAATGAAATAAAATGAATTGAGGAGATAATATCATGAAACCAGCCTTGAAACTAAGAATGCTATATGGGCTTTTTGTATCTTTCCAGGTAAATAAATAAGTAAGAGAGCCAATAGAAACTCATGATGTCAAAAATGTTACTAGTCTTTGCAGACAAGAATGCTAACCAGATGCAAGCTAACTTGACTTAAGCATATTTATACAAAGAGATCATATGAAATTAGTAGATTGTCCAGAGCATCATCTTGACACTAATAATGAAAAAGTACTTACAAAGATTTTTTTTTTCCCAATAAGAAATATCTCTCTAAATATCTCATAGTATCCTTAAAAACATCATTGTAAATTTTAATTACTTCCAGAAAAAAAGACATGGTTTAAACCAACAAACTCTTTCAAAGATAAGTTTCAACGGACTGCACTGCCTATATTGTCTCATGATTAAAAAAGCATAACCCAGGGCCGGCCCGGTGGCGCACTGGAGAGTGCACCGCTTGGGAGCGCGGTGGCGCTCCCGCCGAGGGTTCGGATCCCATGTGGAGACCGGTTCCCGCTCACTGGCTGAGCACGGTGCGGGCGCAACAACGAGGGTTGCGATCCCGTTGCCGGTCCCCGGTACGGGCGCGACACCGAGGGTTGCGATCCCGATACCGGTCAGTAAAAAAGACAAAAAAAAGACAAAAAAAAAAAAAAAGCATAACCCAACCAATAGACTATTTAACCCCAATTAACTAAAATAAAGTTTTGCAACTTTCAAGGAAATATAACATGTCCTCCTGTTGCCATGGCAATGCCTGTGCTCAGCGCCCCTTATTAGTGATGGAACTGCCAAGTACAATCAGTCTGTGTGGGAGTGAGAGTGCGTGTATTTTTTTATACATTTCACATAGGGAGCCAGACCTTATAAGGACAGAAGATGACAAGGTGTCCTGATGAGCAGGCACCTTGTCCAGGAGCAGAGAGAAGAAAGCCTATATACATCTGATGGTATTAAATCCTTCCCACACATTCTGGACGATGTTTCTCCTCCTCCCATCCTATCTCACAATCACACATGTAAATATGAAACCCAGTAATGAAGCGATGGGAAAGCAAAGAGCTGAATTAATTGGATAGTGAATTACTGAATACACAGAGAGGAATGAATTTTTCTCAAGCTATCTCATAACTTCACTTTCTTCCCTTAAAATGACAACTTGAAGTGGAATACAGAATGTGTGTGGTAAGAAGCAGAGATCCCGCTGTGGATTTTGCATCGTGTAACATGAGTAAAAATAGAACACACCATGAGAAATGGGAGCAGCAGCAATGTCACTGAAACAGTTCACTTAAGGTGCCCCTTCACCTTTTTCTGAACGGCATTTCTGTTTAACTGAACATTTGCTGTGTCACGTTGTGAAGTGTGTTGGAGGTGTTATATCCCATACTGGTTGAGATCTATAAAAGTAGTACCTTCACCAGAACCTACGCAAGCCTCTAGTCTTAACTATCAGTAGACAGGAAATACAAGAAATACTGTAAACACCACCATGGGGATGCAATCAGCAAAATTCCACAATGTGGGGAATTCTACAGCCTCCCTACTCAAAGGACCAGCCACACAGGCATCACCTGGCACTTGTTAAACTTGTGGACTCCCAGGCCCCTCCCCAGACCTGATGGATCAGGATCTTTAATAAGATCTTCAGGTGATTCATAGGAACATTTAAGAATCAATGTTCTATAGGACAAACAAAAAACCAAAACATCAAAACAAAACAAAACGCAGAAACATATACACAGACAGAGAGAGATGGAAGTGAAGCCCATAAGCTGTAAAAGATTTTAGAGATGTATCAACTGAATGCAATATGAGTGTGCTGTTCAGATCCTGATTCAAGAAATAATTACGAGAAATATTAATACGCATGTTAATGTTTAAATCAACTAGTATATTTGGATTAATAGGTGGACTACTGTAAAAAAGTTTATAATTAATATAAAAGATACATTACATTTTTTATAGAGTAGCTTCGCTTGTAATTCTGTAAGTACATACTAGGCAAAGTGGAAGCTAACCAAAAGCTAAATGACTCTGGGAGAGTAACACTGGATAATTTAAAATCATCCTCTGTAGAACCCCAGTACCCCAGTACTAAGAATAATTCAAAAAGTTTCATTGAAATGGATGATATTAACCATTAGGTCTATGAAAACCTATCTGCAGCACTGCTTGGTCATATGGAAGGAATCAGGAGATGGCAGGTTTCTCAGCAGAGTGGGCAGGAGTGAAAAGAAGTGACTTTGGGCAAGTCACTACCTTCTCACCCACTGTAGGTGGGCTCATCTGCAAGGAGGTGAAATAACCACTGCTGTGCCTAGACTGCGGAGCTGTCAGGTTCAAATGCAAAAACAGACTTGAAAGTGACTTGGAAATCATAAAGCACTACTCAAATATTATTGGCATTTTTTTCCCCCCAAACAGAGGCAATCTGGTCTACAAGCATAGGATTTGGAATCAGACAGGATCCTAGGTCAGTGTCCCAGCACCACGTGGAAGGGGAACAAGTGAATAAGCATCTCATAGTCCCAATTTCCTCATCTGTAAAATGACATAATATCCACTGTGACAGATTGCAATACCGTCAAACTATCTTTCTTCCTCTCACTAGCCCCTTCCTGTGCAGCCCCTTCCTGCGCAGCCCCTCCCTGCGCAGCCCCTGCAGGAGGATTAAATGATCTACCTGTTGATGTCGGTTGTGGCCAAGTGGCTTCTCTTGCCCAGGGAACATGAGTGGAAGTGGCATGTGCCCCATTGGAGTGGGAGCTTTGAGAGCCACTGTGTGAATCTGCCACCACAGTCTCCCCTCTGCCATCACAACCGCAACGACCTAGATGGTGCTTGCTCCTTTGGCTGAGTCTCAGAATGAGGAGGACACGGCCCAGAGCAGCACCAGATCTGCATGTGAGACTTTGAAGTTAACACCTTCAAAAAGTTCCTATGGGATAAAACACAACTATTTCCAATTTCTCATTTGTGTTGCTCTTAAAATCCCCTTCAGGTCCATAACACATTTCTGTACCTAGCCTTTGCTCTGAAAGCTTATATCTGAAGGAATTAAAAATATGCCATTCTGGCATATCGACTATTTGGAGTTATAGGCACTTAAAAAACCAGGTGCCAGAAGATTCTGTTTCTTAAACAGAGGAGATGATATTCCCATGTGAAAGATGCCCTCCCTATACTAGAAGGAAAGCATCTTCATCATCAAAGACAGGAAGTTAAGGCAGAAAGAATTCTGTACAAGCATCATTAAAAGAACTCTTTAAGTCTTCCAACATAATTTAGTTGCTTTTTTACAACTTACTATTCTATGTTCAATTCAGTATACAAGTGTTTGACTCTAACTGCTTCTTTGGGTCTTCACTTCCTTGTGAAGACTCCCATGCCATGTAAAATGTATATGCTTTACTTCTCTTAATCTGTCTTCTGTCAATTTAATTCTCAGGCTGAGCCAAAAAAAACACACTAAAAGGGAAGAGTAAAGTTTTGCCTCCCCTACACACCATACAGCCTTATAAATTCTAGCCTTTCTTAACTATGCAATACTTAAAATCCTTAATCCAATTTATCTAAAAATACACAAAGTTACAAGATAATTTACATAAGCATAGAATTTTTGAATGTGTGTTTGCATTTTTTTTAGAAGTTACTATGGTATAAAATACAATTGGAAATACAGGAATGTGTCTGCCTTTTTGATATTTCACAAGAATTTATGTAAAGTTCTTGTACCATCATTCTTAGAATACTTCTTAAAATAATTTTAAGCATTGAATTCTTAAAATAATTTTGTTTCTCTCACTTTACTTACTAATTTTCAACACTTGTGTCATTAGTGTTACTTAAAATGTTTTAAAACAATCTAAACTACAGCAGAGTCTTGGAAAACTTTCCTCTTAATAGGTATGTGAATGAGGTAGCAGCGGTGTGTTGAGTGATCTTCATCTTCAGGAATATTCCATTGCATACTCACTTTTTAACTCCTGGAGCTCACACTGAGATAACCAGCCAGAAGGAAAACATCCAGCAGTTGTTTCCCTATCATTTTTAACACATTGATGGGTGTAGGCTTTCACTGTAACTAAAATCATGAAAACAGCACAGCCAAATACCCACCAAACCATGTGGACTCTTTCACACTACTCCAGTGAACCATTATTTAAGCAAAATAAATGGTAAAATGAGTGAGCAATTTCTGAAACAGAAATAAGAGTTCTAAAGTTGGATTTTAGTTGATAAAAAAAAGCTAGAAAAAATTTGTTTTTATTGCTAACTTTAGGTTGCCAAATAGGTACTCAGAAAGTTATTTTTCTGATCAAAGTTGTTATTTGTCTGCTTCCAGGGACATCCATCAGAACCTTGGAGTATTATCAGTTTTGGGGTAACTTACGAAGAGAGGACACACTGGAGGTGCCCCGAAGAAACTGGTGCAACCCATCTTCACTGTCACTGGAGCTGGCTATGCTGTTCCTCATCTCCAGCATGGTGATCTGTGTGCAAAGGCTGAGCTGGTGTTCCAACTTTTTGGCCTTCTGCAAAGCAAAGTATTAAGATTTCTGAGATTTATGGGATTTGAATTATATATTCTTTGTAAGGAGCATATACTTTTCCTTGAAATAAGTTAGTGCGTTAAAAAGAGAACCTTATACACATTAATGCCCAATCAATGTAAGCTATGATTTTTATTATTATCTATTATTATGGATACATTATAAAAATTTAATACACTCAATAGGCTATTTATTGATCTGAAATAATAAGCACCAACATAGTTGGATAAACCGCCTGGACAAGACCACTTTAAGAAGGCACACACCCAGTCTCGTTATCCCTGGAGAACAGTCCTCATCACAGAAACAATGTTTTGCAAGTTCTCTTCCATAATTATTTAAATTTCCTTTTGAACAAATGTGGGGAAATTAAGACCAAACTGCACATTATTTAATATCTATGCAGCCCTGAAATTCCACACCTCTCCTGTCACCTATGGGTTTCTCGGGAATTGGGCTTGACCGGGAAGGCGTGCAAGACTGGGAGACGAGGACTGGCTGGTCAGCTTAGTTGGTTAGAGCGTGGCACTGATAACACCAAGGTCCAGGATTCAATCCCTGTACCGGCCAGCCATGAAAACAAAACTAAACTAAATAAAAAGTCTGGAAGATACCAGTGTTAAAAATGCCAACTTCCTGCTCACTGGGGTTTGTCAGCCCTTCTCTGTGTGCAGCCTCCCCACTGCTCTGCCTGCCCTGGCCTGCTCCACCCCGTCTCCCTCCACTCTCGTACCATCTCCTTAGATTGTCTGAAAGGCTCTTTTGAAGAGGATAATACCTCATCACAATAAAGGTTGGTCCCTGACACTTATAGATTCCTCTCTCAATAATGGCAAATGTAATAATTACAAAATACTTCCTTGCTCTTGAGAAATGATCCCCTGAAGGATCTCTACATTACAAGGTTCTCCACTGCACTTAAAATATGACTAGTTAATGAAAATTCAGGAAAATATACATTGCATAAAATGAGGTATACCACACTATACATATTTATTTAACAAAATACATGAACTTAGAAAAACACTTACTTTATCATTTAAGGTGGGATCATTTAATGAGTAGAGCTTATTTGTAATGTCTTTTCCTATAAGATACCTAAATATTTCATACAGGAAAGGTTCTGATTCCAGAAAGTAAGTTAATCTTTCTCTTGACCAGCATAAAAATCTGCAGTTATCATCTGCAATAATGGTGACCTGCCGAAGACACAAACATACAAAGAAAAAAGTCCATCTATGCATATGAATTATGACTATGGCAATTTGAGGGAAGGGAAGAGTAGAATAATTCAGCAGACATTATCACGGCAACACTTTTTCAAATTAGTTAAATTAAGATCCAGTACACACAAGCTTCTATAACTATGTATAAAATTATGTTTGAAAACAACAGTCTGGAGACTAAATGAAAGCAAATTCTCTCTGTTCTGTTGTTGTTTTGTCCTGTGAGGTCTAGTGACAGAAGAATGGCTGCTGTGTCAATACCTCTGATGTAGAGTACAACAGACTCATGTTGCAGTTGGACATACGACTTACAGCTAAATATTTCTTTACACCCTGCTGATTACAATGAGGTTTAAGAACACAGCTTCAAGTAAATGAACTGAGGTAATATTTGTGAGCAAGTTGTAGACGAAAGACTTTCTGCCAATGTTGCAGCAACATGGATGAGCCTGGAGAAAATTATGTTAAGTGAAATAAGCCAGACAAAGAAACAGAAACACCACATGTTCTCACTCCTAACTGACTGTTAGGAAGGATAGAAGGAAAGGAGGGAGGGAGGAGGGAGGAGGGAGGAGGAAGGAGGGAGAGAGAGAAGGAGGGAGGGAGGGAAGGAGGGAGGGAGGGAAGGAGGGAAGGAGGGAAGGAGGGAAGGAGGGAAGGAAGGAAGGAAGGAAGGAAGGAAGGAAGGAAGGAAGGAAGGAAGGAAGGAAGGAAGGAAGGGAAGAAAGAAAGAAAAGACCACAACAATACATTGAATTTTCAGAAGGAGAGAACAAACCTAGGGATACTAGAGATGGGGGGAAAGAAGGGAGGCAGTTTGGAAAATGATAGGTCAGGCAAAGGGCATAAAGAAATATCACTATTTTTAAGAATGAATATGCTAATAATAAATTAAAAATTAAAAAAAAAAAAGACTTTCTGCCCAAATGATACCGCAAATACACACTAGAGACTGGAAAATTTTAAGGGCCCAGGCTATTATTGATGAATATGGCTTGTGAGAGTCCTTCTGTCATAGACCTTTCAAGGCTAGCTCCAGCATAGCCCACTGGGGATACACACAAAGATCCCCCAATAAGTTCTGAGCTGGGAAACCCTTAGGAATTTTTGCATAAGAAAGCTGGAAGGCACTATAACTGCATTACACAGAGCTCAAGTATTCCTCAAATAAACCCCTCCTCCAGAGTGAGGGGCCATGCCCCTCACTGCCCAGTGTCTGGAAGCCCTTCCTCCCACGCAGGTCCTCTTCCACCAGTTAATACCCTTTCTCCAAGCTTCGTGAAGGCACTCATATCACTAAATCCAAACTCATCTGTTGACACATCTGTCTCTCCTGAGCACTCTAATAGCAGGGATTGTGTGTCTTCATGTGTGAATACCCAGCTTCCAACACAAAGTGGTGCTCAATGCATGTTTATCGTATGAAGGAATTAACAAATGAAAATACCGTTGAAGGCAAAATCCACTTTTACATCTAGTAGAAGATTAATAACGATTTATTAAATTGACCTGAAGTTCTATCTGGGCCTCAGAGCAAATATTTCCAAAGGAGCTCTTGCCCCTTTGTAAATCACAAAATTAAACACATTTCAGATGACAAAGGGTATTTATGTCTACCAAGAGAGAAAATGAAAAACCCAGCTTCTCTCCATATATCAACAGGCCGAAATCTGATCTTTAGCAAATTAGAGGGTTTGGCTACTTTAAAAAGGGGCTAGTGTTCCCAGAAAAATAAGTTTGTATTTATTTATTATCTTAAAAGTAGGAATCCCCCAAAACCAAACTCATTTGGATTTAAGAAATGCACCAGCAGCTCTAAGTCTCCATAAAGCACTAAATTTCATACATTCTTTCAATATACATTAACGTGCACATGCTTTATGCCAGATACTGTTCAAGGCACAGAGGTTACAGTGGTGAAAAAGAAAGACAGGATCTTTGCCCCATGAAGCTTACATTCTAGTGGAAGAGGCTGATAATAAATAAATATGACAATCTCAGGTGGCAATAAGTTTTGACAAACACAGAACAAGGGAAAGTGGTAGACAATGGCTAGGAGGTGACAATCACACACAAAGCCATACACTTTATATATGTGTTGTATTTTTAAACATTTAAGGTGCTTTTATATCTACATGTAAGTGGATCTTCGAAAGTGCCTATAAGACAGATAATATTCTTACCCATTTTTCAGATGACAAATGAAAAACAATGAAAATTTATTCACAAACACATGTTTGTGGTGAGCCTTGCACTTTTGACTTCTAGCCCAGACATATTTTCCTACCAGGCAAAATCCTACTCAATGCATCCCATATTCATCAAGATGATCACATAGAAAGTATTTTGGTCAAGGGAACACAAAGTTGGCTGCACAGTCCATTGAGAGTCCCTCATGCAAAGAACAACTGGACACAATGTCATGAAGTCTACATTCTAATTGAGAAGCTGATAATGAAGAAAGCTCACCCCAAGATGGCAAGCTTTATAGGAAGAGAAGTATATGGTCAAATCAGCCCAGAGGAATGCCCATAAACAGCAGGAGGTGGGTAAATCAATGGAAGGCAACTGAAAAGTATTCCACGGGAGAATTAACAGAAAGATGAGCACTGTGCACTCATGGTGGCCCACCCATGCACCAAGGGTTAGGAGAACTGAGGTCCCTGAAAAGATGTCATCCATGACTTTGGAAAATATAACTCACATGTGGTGGGGAAGGAGTTAAAAGAGGAGTTGGAAATCACCCAGAAAAAGTAGAAGAAATTTTACCTAGGTGACATGTAAGGCATTTAACTTCTCTTCCACCATTTGAACTACCTCAAGCTTCTACTCAGGCAATGATATTTATTCTATGACACTATAATTTGCTTAGCAAATCCATTTTTTGTTGATGGCTGAAAATGACTTTAAACCTGTTTAAATTATTATTAAATATAATTTTACCAACAGTATTTAAATAATAAGCTATACCTGCAGAACACATGAGAAACTTATAGCTCCAAGAGAGCATGCATTTAGTTAGAAGCCAGCAGTTAGCATGCTGACCAAGGCCATTTTACTTGATAGCTAATGCTTCATTTCTGCCAAAGAGACAGTTTTATTTAAAGATTTCCTGTCACGGCAGTCAAAGTGTATTTTTAATGAGGATTTTGTAGAAAGCAACATAAAA
This sequence comes from Galeopterus variegatus, assembly GCF_000696425.1. Taxonomy (NCBI): domain Eukaryota; kingdom Metazoa; phylum Chordata; class Mammalia; order Dermoptera; family Cynocephalidae; genus Galeopterus; species Galeopterus variegatus. Next base: position 119,958 of record NW_007726602.1, on the reverse strand, counting down.
AAATTTAAGGCTTCTGTAAAATAAATTTACTTCTTAAGTTATTAGGGTACTTCAGCAGGGGCATGCTTCAGTTCTTGTGAAGAATTCTACTGAAGAAATAAAAGAGCGCACGGCAATGGAAGACACAAAAAGGTATCTTTCAGGTAGAGAATTAGACTGAGCATTTGCAACTATGTTTGCAGTGATTATCAAAAGATACTGGGTTGGTCCCTCACTTTAGATTCCAAACCACTTCTACACCCTGATATAAACAGTGAACCGCATCCCAGGAGAACGAAGGTGTGTGAGGGAATTGAAAAATGTGCTAGAATCAAAAATGTAAGTCTGACAATAGGACTGGTTGACTGTCCTGAGGGAAGAAGTCATTATTTTCTTCATGCATTTTAGAGCATTTCACACTCCAGGAACATGAAAGTGTCCTAGAACATGGTCTATTCAACTAACACTTATTGAGTTCACATAAGCACTAAAATATGGCACAGTCAAAACTGGCAGATTAAATTGCTTCACAGCTTCACTGAAATATTTACATAATACTAAGATAATGTTTTCTTTAAACACCAGTTAAAACTTACTGTTCATTTATTTTACAAGAGTGTGGACATAGGCCTCCGAGACAGTCCTTTTCCTTTAAGTCAATCAAGCTTTGATTTCTGGCTTCTTAGCACCAGGACATGCTACCAGCTATGGGAAGGCAACAGCATGACAGAACACTAAAGAAACACATGTGAGTGGCAAAGTTCACTTGATGTAAAATGGCATGAATGATACTACTACTCAAGATTCTACCACAGGTATAAATAGCAACTTTGGTCTGTAAGTACCAAAACATCCTCCTAGAGAGAATAAACTGTAAGTTCAGAATCTGTTTTCTCATCTCTATCACTATGCCTATTATCCTTATAACTACTGTACATTTACTGTAGAGTAGAATATTACAGCAACGCTCACTGTACAGTCTCAAGGCACAGCCATTGACTCCACTTGCCTTTTATTTCTTCCTTTTCATCCTATGTACAATTCATTAGCACCCCAACCACAGAATGAATTTAAAGAAATAAAAATTCAAAGGAAGTAGCTCCTTGTCAGAACACCTGAATGTGGTCAGAGTTAGGGAAAGATGAGATTAGCAGGAAAAAAGCATGTGGGTGGACAAGTCTGACCACGGATATTTCAAGTGTCCTCTGCCATTGGCACAGGTAGTGAGAAGTTAGCCCTGGGAGCATGTGATATTTTTCATTTGGGAACTTGCTTCAGTAAGAGGTAATATATATGCTCCTACACAGATGTGCAACAGCTATTTTTTACTCTTGAGCATCTGCCAACAGGAATATTTTGAAAGCAGTGAAAGCACAATCTCTCCCAAGGGCTTACTCTTCTGGAGTCAGCTCGAACTGTGCAGGACACAGACTGGATGATGATAGGGTAGTTTTTATCCACTGACCAACCAGGAAATGCCACACCAGACCCTAGGCAGAGAAAAGCTAAGTGGTGGTAGGAAAGGCAGAATAAATGTCCTTCACCCAGATACGGTACCTCAATTTTGGTCATGTTTTTGGAATCTTCACAGTATATCAGGAACATTTCCCAACTACCAAAATCCAATCCCCAGTTCCCAAGAAGAGAAACGTAGTTAGTGGCCAGAATTCCTTTATGTCAACTTAACTATAAATATAATTTGAAATCCAGTGGAAAAGACAGTACATGTTAGTATCCCCAGCCTTTTAGTGGTCACCTGCTTCTGGAAATGGGAGACTTAGTTCCCACTCCATCCCCAACTCCCACTCTTTCCTGGATTACATGAGACTGAGTTATTATATAAAACCACTTGCTACTATACACAGAGAAACAGCTGCAACAGAGAAATGCTGGGCTTTGGAAGAAGATACTGCAGGGAGGTCAGAGGAAATAAGGAAATTAAAAAGAAGTGGCCCGGCACCAGTATGTAGATGGTGGTGATTAAAGATACAATATGAACAAAAGTCTCAGGTCATACCTGACCTTTACAATAACAAGGTGAGAGTGTAAATTAGAGGAGCCTGGATACAGCATTAGCTTCTCCTTCTGTATCTGAAACCCAGCCAGCCTGGGAATAGTGCTACACATAATCGGTGAACTTGTATGGGACCTTCTAGTAAATGCACAGAACGTTAGCAAGTTACATGATTACTCAGGTAGCATGGGTGCAGGGTAGGGCTGAAACCATCAGAAATGAAATAAACTAAACTGTATATTGTAAATTTTCCTTCCCATTTATCTCCACTCTTGTGGTATCCCAAGTTATACAGCATCTCAAAATGAGGCTCTAAAATTAGATTTTGCTATCAAAAACACTGACATTTCTTCCTCCCTCAGGTGCTAACATCCCCTTCAATTCCACTTCCTACTTAAACAGATTTATCTTCTTGCTCATAAGTAATCCTGTTCTCAGGATTACCTTACCACTTTTTATCCAGAGGCTGAAACTAAAGGAAACTCCCTGATTTTCCTGGTTACTTTCCTACCAATGACGAGACGAATAAAACAGGAGAGCAGGGCACTTACAGAAAGAATCAGAACAGAATGCCACGTAGTGGAGCAATACATTACATTTCAAATACAAAAAGAATCACACTGAGTATTCCACATTTGAATTATTGCTACTAAGAAAAACTTCACTCTTTACCTGTAAACATAGTCACTACGAATAAAAGAGCAAAGTGATTAGATTTTTTTCACATGGATTAACAAAATAAGTTATATAGGGCAAAGCCAGTTTTCTGTTTTCTCCAATAAAAGAAATTAATTACATGTTTTAGAAACACTGATTATCTCGAACAGACATTTTCCTTTTTCTCATAATAAAAGCATTAGATGTGTTTTCTTACAGAACAATTATAAAAATTCAAATAAGCAAAAAGGAAAAAAAACCAAACTCACAACCTAGAAATAACAGTGTTAACACTATTTCCAAATTAGGATTAGGATTTCTAGACCTATTTTTGTTGCGTATATACACATTATTTTAAGTTTTTTAAAAAACAGGATCCCTACTGGCCAGCTGCCACAAAAAAAACAAAACAAACAAACCCAGGATCATACTATATATACCACACGGTAACCTCTTTTTTCGATAAATTATGGCTACTTTTCTGTTAATACTCTTTGGATTTTGAATGAAACATGAACTAGTTTCAATTTCGCAAAAATCATGCTAAAACATACCTGAAATTTTTCACCTTTGTGCATCTGAGTTGATCTAAATTCAGGAGAATCTATGAAGGCACAGGGGTAAATGTTATGCAGAAAATGTCCTCGATAGGAGACTTTCATTCTGATAACAGAAATTCATGTTAGTAAACACACAATTTCACAAATAACATGATAATCCTTAAAATCACCATAATCTTATAAAATTGTGTTTAGTACTAAAGTTTTTAAAATTCCACAGATAATGGACGTAATTAAAAGCACTTCCTGAGGCAGAAGTATTTATTTCAAAAAATACAAGGGCACTTCAAAAAGTTCTTGGAGAAATAGAATTAAAAGATAATATGAATCTTTCCATGAATGTTTTGAAATACTCTCATAATGTAAGGAAAAAAACCAGCATCCATACTGAACCAGACATGTGCCTTCCGATGGTTACCATTGCTCATATAGGTGGAATGGTAGTATAATTTGTTACTCAAAATGCGAGACTTTTGAGAGGGAATGGGTACTATTAATAATCACGCCAGCACACATATACTGGCTCTCTCCCCAGAAGACTGATATTCCTAGAAGTTATACTTTTGTGATGTTTAAAAAAAAAAACACCTCTGAAGCATGCATAAGCTCCTGAATTTTAATGTCTAATTTAAACCTACTTCGATTTTGAGTAAATAAAAGGTCAAAAATGATTAAAAATATTCACAATTAAAAAATCCTGACACCAACATGATTCACAGCAGTAAATTCTACCTGGCTTTAACACATGCTCTATACTGTTCCAGGGTGTCATTGTAAAATGAAATTTCTAATTTCTTGCTACCCCCCTCCACCTCCCTCTTTCCCACCTCTGGTGGCCTCAGTCCTGTTCTCTCCGAAGTTCAGTGAATTATTGTGATTGTTGTATCTTTCTTTCTTTTTTTAGTGATTTGTTCAGAAATTGGTAAAGGGCCACAAAAAATGATTACATTGTATAATATTGAATATACTAATTATTCTGATGTGAGCACACAGATATGGATATTCAACGCTGTACCCCACAGAGATGTACAATCAATCATGTTTCAATAAATTAATTAATTTAATTAAATTTCACCAGTGACAAACTGTGCCTGCTTCCTCCACTACTTGGCAACATTTCCTTCCATTCATCTCCTTCCCAGAGGCCATGAAAAGACTCAAGGCAAACTAGGAATTTCAATTTCCATAGATCACTTACTTTCCCTTCAGGAGAATACTCAGACGATCATCAACTGAGGTTTTGTCCTCGGCAGCATAAGTCTGGCCCTTTTTCAAGGTTTGGATCATGCAAAACTGTCCAGTTAATCTTCTGAACAAATCTGGAGGGACCCGGAGTGGTTCAAACAACCGTCGGTAGACACTGCTGAGTTCCTTTTCAATCTTCACCTGAAATGCAGCCAGGACTTGATGCTGTGCTAGTGCAGCAGCCCCCAACACTGACCACTGTGGTCTCAACACGGTGTTGACAGTAAACAAACCAGTGATCCACATTATTACCTTTCTGTGTTTGGGTCAATGGAATTTCACACACAGAGAGTAAATGGTGATGTAAGGTGGTTATACCTTAGATGAAAAAAGGGCTTTTTGCAGTTAGACTGAACTACTGATCACACCTCTTCCTATGGGCTATAAAGCAACGGTTGAAGTTTTGAATGTTGTCACACTGTTCCCTTCCCAATCTTAAAATCTTCTATAAATAACACAAAACCTTTTCTGTGAAACAAAAGGATTCGCAGAAAAAAATTACACTAACTTTTACATGTTATAGCAAGAAAATAAACATACAAAATAGGAATCAATGTGGAAACAAATTTACAAAAACAATACATACATTAAGCATTTTATTTCTATGCAATTTAATGCTAAGATAGGAAAACAAATCCCCCCCCCCCCGCAATCATTGCTTCACATTTATGTATTCTCAAGCAAAGTGAAAGAAAAGGGTGTAAAAGCATTTCAGCATAGCAGTTGCACTCTAAGCTAAGATTAACTCTGTAGAATGGAGAACTCATTGGTAAATAAGGCTGGCTCCTGGAGGAAGAAAAAAGCAAAAATGGCTTAATTGCCTCTACTGTCAGATTCTCCATGGTCCAGGTCATGCCCTGTGTTTGGGCCCAGCATTAATCTCCAGAAGCCATACTAATTGGGTGGATGGAAAACTGTACTGCACTGTGAATTAACTTTGGGGTCCAAACCAAACGATCATCTGTCCCAATAAAATCTCTGGCAGATACACTATGCAGCCTATAGACCCATGACAGCTGCTCCACCCTGAGGTCACTCTAGCATTAGCAATGCTCTTACTTGTCCGGCTGTTTCATTTCAATGAAGAATCAGCATTTATAGTTTTCAAAAAAGTAGGTTTATAGTCTGAGTAGAAACAAAAGCACAGATATTAAGCAATTTATCTTCCTGGTGCTATGATCACTCTGGCAACTTCTGAACCTTATTATTTTGGGGTTCCAGCAAGTTCTGATATTTAGGAACTGTATCCTCATTTTAACTATCGTTTACTACTTCCCTTATGCCAGAGCTCTCGTAATAAGCATTTAAAATAATTTATTCACAAATATGTACCACTTCCAGCATGTACACTAGCCAGTGTGGCACAGTAATGAACACACAATCTGAAAACTTTATTGACATATTCATCATCTGCTCATCCTGCAAATCTCAGCTCAAGTCCCAATTTCTTCATAAGGGCCTCTTAATTCTTCTCCTCTTTGAAAGCAGTCACTCATCAAATGTTTCTTTTGAGCACCTACTGTGTGCCAATCGTGACTGACGGAAACAGGGGATACAGCAGTAAGTGTGGCAGATTATATTACTGTTCCCAATTATTTGCTGCTCTCAACCCCCATAAAAGGATTACACATCCCCTCACCCCACCCCACCCCCCACATCATCAAGTTTAGCCATGCTTTGGCCAATGAAATGTGAGAAGTGACAAATGTCCCTTTTGAGCAGAAGTGTTTTTTTGTTTGTTTGTTTGTTTTTGTCCTTTTTGAGACCGGCCGCACCGCACTCAGCCAGTGAGAGCTGTGACCTCACCGGTCATCCCTATATAGGATCCGAACCCGCGGCCGGAGCGCTGCTGCACTCCCAGCGCCGCACTCTCCCGAGTGTGCCGCACTCTCCCAAGTGCGCCACAGGCTCGGCCCTTGAGCAGAAGTTTTAAGAAACATTGGGTGTTTCCCTTTTGTTCTCTTGTACTTTTCTCTCTGCCATGAGAATACAAGGGCCAAATGGAAAGTGCTGCTTCAGCAGCGACCCTAAAATGATGCATGGATGGAACAGATCAGGGCTGACACACAGCTGCTGGGGTCTAAATATAAGATGGGTGAGAAAAACAGCCCACTGCTGTGGTATATCACTGAGATTTTCAGGTTGTTTATTACATAGCATAATCTAGAGAAAACTGACTAATTCAGTAAAGCAACACAGACAGAGTTACTATGTTTGAGTTTCTAGTGAAATGCCTATTATACATATTATCTGTATCATTCAAATTGTAATCTCCTGTGAATTGTCTAGTTTTCTAACAGTCTTCAACATACAGGTCTGTACTTGAACGTAACATTAGGGTGAGTATTTTATCTTTTACTTTACTGAATGCTTGTGTTTAGGAAAGTCAGTAAACGTGTCTGGAGTGATCTCTAGCAGCCCTGCTGTTTTCATACCCTATTTTTATTTTTGATATGATCAAGGAAACACATAAAGATAAATCAGAGTAGAAAAGAAAAAGCTAAATACTGGTGTTTTAGTAACAACCCACCAAAACCGCTGATTTCCTTAAATGAATATTTGGGCACAAGAAGAAAACATAGTCTTTACATTAAAAAACAAAACAAAGCAGGAACTATCTGTAAATCATTAGTATGTTTACAGAAGTTGCCTATAGTAAGTAATTTTATAACTAGGCAAAGATATTCCCAAGTGACATTTGAATATCAATAGACAAAATAAATAATCAAGTAATATGACTAAATAGAAAATATTATTCATATTTTCTCATGCCTAATGATTTAAAAAGTTTGAAAAACTCTTTTAAAGAACAAATTTCACGGTACTTAAGTGTTTTACTTTCAGGTACATCCAAACAGAAGATCTAATCTTAAGAGAAATGATATTGCAGGGACTAATGATGTTAGATATTCACTCACAAGTCTGAACAAAACACTTTTGAAAGCTTTTAGCTTTAAAATCACTTATTAATTAATTTTAGTAATTACCGGTCTTTTCTTGTACAAAAGATATGAAAGATGCAAAATGTTGACACCCAAGAACACAGAGTTCCAGATCATTATATCCAAGGCACATCGGTAGAGAGTGGCCCAGACAATATAAAGGGTACATCCTGTTGAATAACAAAGTTAAAATGTTAGATATTTAAAATAGCTTCAGTGGGTAGCTTAACAAATTTATCATCCTCTCTATATAAATCAAGCACATTTTAGAAATGCCCAAGCCAAATATTCATTGTTACATTTTGTTTTTCATCTGATTACAAAAACAAAACAAAAAAAACCCCACATGATTTGTTGCAGAAAATTTGTAAAGTATAGAAAACATTTTTTAAAAGGTAAAAAGTCCAGAATTCTACTAATTAAAGAAAACCACTGTTGATAGTTAATGCTGCCTTACAGTTTTCATACTGTTTTACCTGATGGCAAACCTATAGCATACTCAATTTTAAAACCTACTTTTAAACCTATTTTTAGCATAGCTTTTAATGACTGTAACTAATTAAATCATAATTTACTTAACCATTCCCCTACTGCTGGACAGATAAGATTTGGGGAGTATAATTTTTGTAAGTAGCAAAAACACCTTTATACATAAAAATTTATCTGTATTTGTGATTGTTTACTTAGGCTAGATTACCTGAAGGTGAATCAAGAGAATGAACTTTATAGCTTTTGATAATATTGAAGAATTGTTTTCCAAAAGGTTTGTACAAATTTGCAATCCTACTACTAGGGAATACCAGTATCATGTTGTCAATATTATAAAATCTGAAAATTCTTACTTTTATAATTATGAATTATGAATACATACTTAGGAATCACATATTGTATTTTATTTTGCATTTCTATGATTATTAGTAAGTCTGAATATTTTACCAAAATATTTTAGCCAACTGGATTTTCAATCAATGACTATCCATTCATCTATTGGAATCTTCCTGTTTTGTGTTATCAATTCTCTTACCTTACATAAAGTATCCCCAGTTTCTTTTGATCTATTTTGTCATGAGAAAGTTAATACATATTTTTAATTTAAAATAAAATTATCACTAAGATATAAATATATTGACACATACACACAAAAGCTAACCTCCCACTTTAAAAAGTTATTCTTTGGCAATTTTTTATTTCATCAGAATGATTTGGGGCATCTGAGTAAAGCCCAAAATGTAAATATTTAAATGTTCTTTAAATAACATTTCATGGCAAATACTGAAGTAATTTAAAATATCATAGTTTAAAGGAGACAGGTTAGAAGAATAGAAGGCCTGAGGGAAGCCAGAGGACCTGAATTATAGTCTTGGTTTGGCCATTTTTCCCCATCTTCATTTTGGATGGGTCATTTTAATTGTCTAGGCCTCACTTTCTTCATTTATAAAGTGTTGGACTAGAAGATTTATTTGGTTCATTCCACCTTCAAAACTCTGTCCTGAAGTTCCTAATTGATTTTTGTGTTTTTGTAGGGTGCTTTTTTCCCCATTCAACACTCTGCTGTTCCTGGTGCAATCCCCACTTTACTCAGAGGTTACACAGCGCCAGAAGTCTCACAAGCTCACAAGCTGCCTTCGAGCTACATTTCAAGCCTCTTCTAGTCATTTTTCGCCTATGTTAGGCACAATGAGCTACTCTTCATTCAGCCCAATATGCTGAATTTCCCTTTCTTCTGTGACCTTTGCCTGGAAACCACACACACTCACACCCAGAGAAATCGTGTTCATCTTCTAAAAACCAGCTCCAGTGTCCTCTCCTCAGTGAAAGACCTTGCTCTGCCTTCCTACGGAACTTATCGACTTCTCCATTCCCCTGGGCACTGGGTACACACTTGCACCACAGCATCTGACACGTCACATTGTCACTGTCCGTCTGTTTTACTCCCAGCCCCCATAATAGTGTCTTTCTCAATGCTGGAGACCACCTTCCTAAATCTTTGTCTGACACATTACAGTTACTCAAAACTGCACCTGAATAAATGGATAATCAGGGAAATAATCACATAGAGAGTAATTTGTCAAGTATCACTGGCTAAAATAATAGATTCAATTGTTTCAATATTTTGATGTGAATCAACTTAACCCACTTCATCAGGGTTACTGGGGCCAAAAACTGTTTTACTTGAACTACTGGGTCTGGATAACTGTGTTCCTAATCTTGCTTTATTGGCCACAGCAAGTTAGTGCCTTTTCTAATAACAACAGTTAAAACTATATAGTACTTACTATGTGCCAAGCATCTTCTAAGTACGTACATATACATATAGATGTGTATGTGTGTCTGTATACACACACACACACACACACACACATATATAAAATCTCACACACACAGTCACTTAATTCTTACAAAAACCCTAGGAGGTGGTATTATTTTCACCCTATTTGACACATGAGGATAATAAAACAATGGTAAGGCGAAATCACTTGCCAAATTACACAGCTAGCAAGTAGTAGAACCAGAATTTGATTCAAACAATCCGGCTCCAAAGACCACACTCATACATGAATGGATTTTCTGATACCTGGAAAACCTAAACAACATATGAAAACATACTTATGTTTTACCCAAAGTAAGTAAGGGAGAGACATGGCATGTGACGGCCTATGTTCTAAGTTACTTGATATATTGTTAACTGGATAACAAAGACTTACACTTTTTGGTATGCTATACACCTGTACACCTGACAGGGGATACTCTGAAGCCCCAATACAAAGGCCATCTGCTGCCAGTTATAGAAAAGTTATATAAAATCTCAGTTAGGTATCTTACCTATAGCTAACATCCCCCTAAGAAATATCATATGAAGGTGAACAGTAGTTGGAATAACCAACCCAACTGCAAAACAAATATTTGCTACATGAAAAACTAGATGATGTATCTCTCTCCAGTTTTCACAAGTGGTCTCATTGGAAGGCACAGGTATGATACTTTCTAACTCAGGTGTAAAGCCTATTGCAGTTGGTTCTGCCAATTGGCTGGTCTCTGTATAATTCATCTTGAAAATTCCTGTAAAAACAAATAAACAAAAAAAAAATCATAAAAATGGCAACTGTATCTTAACATCCCTATAGGTGTTATACCAAAACTATTTTTGTGAATTAAATATTGGCAAATGTTCTCCACTGCTTATGAATTAGATAGACCTGGGTTCAATTCCCAGATCTGTTTAAATGTATCCATTTTCTTACCTGTTAAATGATGATAATAATACTTCATTTGCTTTATGATTAAATGAAATGAAATATATAAAATAGTTGGCACAGTGCACAAGTATTCTCTGACATATATTTATGTGTATGTGTGTGTGGAAGTATATGTATATACACATACTTGATGAGGGAGGGAGAAGTAAGGGAATTAACTAATCTAAAAATACAATTACCAATGTTCATAAACCACAGCAATTACAAAGTTATTTAACACAGTCTTCCATCATATTCCCACTGGTGACACTGAATCCCAACAGAAAAAATAACTGGAAAAACTGATTTTTTTGAATACCTACAAAAAAAAATTAACACCCTCATATTCACTATTTGAAGACTTAGGATATTTAGGCTTTCTTTTTTACTGTCATTAAATCACTATATCATACATATATATATTTATTATCATATATGTACATAATTTATAATCATATACATTACTATAAACATTTATGTATACACAGATAGATAAAACATTTATACTTTCTTTTATTGTCTAATTTCAATCTCTACTTTCTTTCCCATAATAATTCTAGTTGGTAGCATCTCACAAATTAAAAAGTAGTAAAATTCCAGTTTACTGATATGTAGGAGGGGTCAGGTATATATATTTAACTATTTAATATTAAAATCTATAGCAAATACATTTCAAAGAACATACATTTTACACATGCTTATGTAAAAATTAACACAAAGTGGCACTATTTCCTGACCATATTACCTGTCCTTGGTCTCTGGTCCTTAAAAACACTTTTTCTATTATTACTTACACAAACTTGGTCCTTGACAAAAACTATGTAGGTTCACAGAATACATGAATTAATCTGTTTCGGAAAAAAAATTCCAAATGGGGACCCAAAATACCTTTAAATTTAATTTAGAAATACTGTATGTATTTCTCTCAAAATAATGTCATGCAATTAACCTTACTCTTCTATTTGTTTTCAACCTACTAAAGTAAGGGTTTTGGAAGCAGTAGAATAATGGACAGAGGTTGGAAATTTTGAAAGGATGTAAATAGACAAATGTGAAAGAATTCCACATCTTCTAGAATGATAAAAAACATACACACAAATTTACAAACCGTGAATGAAATGATCAAATCAATTGATAAGAACTACCATTTAATAACAACTACTATTTCTATGGTACTTCAGAATGTGCTTGCACTCCCACTGTCCTGTGTGCTCTTCTAACCACCCTTGTCCCTAGGATGCAGGGACAATGCTTATTCATCTATGTACTTCCAACACCTAGTCTCTATAGATAACGCCACTGAGGCAGAAATGAAAGCCATACTGAAGGGACATGAACATGACACACTTTTAGAAATCGCTGTTCAGTCTCCCCACAGCTCTGTAGTAAAGATAGGGGAACACCTAGCCTTCCCGAAGTGGGCAGAATCAGATTCTACGCCACAAGCCACCAGGGAGTCACATAAGTCAAGGAAAGTCACTTCTACTCTTGGGTCTATTTCTTCCTTGCAATAGAGGTAGCTGGACTAGATGGTCTTTAAAAGTCCTTCAAGTTTTATTAGCCTATGGTTCTAATACACACTTATATAATAAACTAATCAATACATATTCCCCTGCCTACCCTCTCAATTACACATGTACTTCAATTTCAGGCTTTTATATGTTCAAGTGGCACTACACGTACCAATTTCTGGTCCAAGAAAAATGATAGAAAAACTACAATCTACTGACCCAAGAACCAGAAAATAGTAATGCCAATCTTTATTTATTATTATTATTATTATTATTATTATTACATTCTAAAGTAATAGCAATTTTTAAAAGGTGGGATCCTCTTACCACATATTTTGACACACAACACCTAACTGTATGTATGTATGTATATGTATATATGTATAGTCTATTGTGAGATGCCAGTTACCTATTGTCAATAAATACTGATTGGATCTTACTGGCTTCAGCTTATTTTGATGGATTTAAGTGGCTTATACTGAACTATCCTAATACAGAGAATAAATTGGCCTAACGAGGAAGTTGGTAAACTTTCAGATTAATTTTAACTAAATTAAGAGAAATTATCATCCTCTCACCAGACCCTCAAAGCCAAATTTCTTAAATTAGCTGTTCTAATAAAGTCCTGTTTATCTATTGGTTTTTAAATAGGTGTTTGCAGGGCTAAATAGTTAAATGGTCAAACTAACATTATACCTTCACCAAACTACAAACACGAAGATAAAAGCAATGAGCAAAAGTGGTGTGAGTAGATTTAATTCATTCTGTGATTGTAACTGAATCTTTGTACACCTTCGGAATGGCAAATGGCACTACGTTGCTGAGAGTCTCTCCACACGTATTCATGCCTCAAAGCAGGCAATTTCTGGGACTTATCTGGCCAACAACCCGCTTCCCAACGGCTCGGAGATGAGAGAGCGGATGGGTGGCGAGTGTCACGGCCCCCCTGGGACCCCGTCTCCGCTCCTAAGAGGAGGGTCAGTGTCAGCTGTTCTCCTTGACCAGGCGCTCTCGGGCCGCGCCACCTCACCTCTCTCCCAGCGCGGAGCAGGGGTGCGCGACACCACGCGTCCGACTACGCGCGGCTTCCGCGCGGGACCCAGCGGCCCCACAGTGCGCGAGGAGGGGCCTTGGTGTGCTTGGGGACCGGGAGCCCCGGGACCCCAGTGGAGAGAGGAGCAGCCGAGCTCGAGAGCCGGCACCCGGAGGGGCCGAGCGCCCGACGCTGGCGCTGCCTGACCCGAGCTGCGGCAAGCTGACACTTGAGGGTGGGAACGGCGGCGCTCAGACCCGGGCAGAAGGGCGACCTCCAAGGACAGGGAGCCCGTCGAGGGCAAGGCCAGCGAGGAGGGGCAGAGGGCGGCGCTTTCGGGGCCTGGACATAGAGAACGGGCAGCCGGCGCTGGGGCCGGCAAAGTTGCTCCCAGTGGAGCTGGAATCCAACTTTTGCTTCCCGATTTGGCCCGAGGAGCGCGAGGTTGCAAATAGCCAGGCGCGCGGGGGGAGCCGGCGGCACCTGCACCTCCCGCTCCTTACCTGGCTTGTTCCCGGCACGAGTCTGGGCGGCGCTGGCCAAAGTTTGGGGCGACAGAGACGGGGCGCGGAGCGCGAGGGACAAGGACGCAGCGGCTCGACGGGCGCCTGACGTGCGCGCCTCTGCCGATGGGCGGGTCCGGAGGCTCCGCGGCCCGTCGTATAA
>NW_007726602.1:99131-106105 GCF_000696425.1 Galeopterus variegatus | reverse complement strand
GGGGGGGGGGGGGGGGGGGGGGGGGGGGCGGGGGGGCCGGGGCCAGGTCCCAGCGCCCGCATTGGCTTTGACTAAAATAGGCATCGTGGCGGCGGCGGCGGCGGCCGGGGCTGGGGCTGCAGCGCGCACGCGCCCGTCGCCCAGGCGCCCCCCGGCGGGCGGAGCCCCGCGCTTCGGCCCGACTCTCGCCGCGACTCCTGTTCCGCGGCAGGGCTGCCCACCCGTGTGGCAGGTTTGAAACGCCTGCTTGTTTCTCCCCTCGTTCCCTCTCTACTTCTGAATTCTGGCCTTGTTTGGGCATGAGTGGGGGGCGGGCGGCATGATGGGGTCCAGTGGCGTTGGTGGCGCATCACCAGGGGGATAACTCGAGAAGTGGGGTCCCGGTAGGGAGAGAATCAGTACAGAAAGTGAGAAACAAAATCTCCATTTCTCTTCGCAGCTGAGCGACCCACAGGCATAACTCGTTTCTGGGACAGTCGCTCGCAACTCAGTACAAGCAGGGAATGGCCCGGAAAGCGCGCGACTCCGCGCCTGAGCCTGGCGGCCGAGCGGGGACGTTTGGTCACAGCGGTCGGTGACCCAGCGAGGGTCAGCCCTCCTGCTGCTGCTGCTGCTGCGGAGGCCACGCGGGAGAGACTTTTGGCACAGCCCACTGTTTTTGTTTTCATAGAAGGGTCCTAGTCCGAAATTTGCATGCCCGTAGCTGCGCATGCCCTTTCATTGTAGGCGAAGCTCCACCCGAATTTGCCTTGTAGCTTTGGTAGACTTGGGACCATAAATTGGAAAATAAGATATGAAAATATGTTCCAATCAATCTGTACTGGTTGTTGGACAACTATTTGGGCTAAGAGATGCATAGAAAATTGATGAAGAGTTGCAGGACAAAAGAGAATGTTAGATGGGTGTCCACAGTTTCCACCAGAAGTGTCCCATTGGGGGATAGATTTGCACTGGGTATTAGAGTGTGAGGTCGTTTAGGCGTGCCAGCGTGATCTAAATATAAAAAATGCCGCCACCGATTGTGTATAGGTACATAATAAGGTAAGTGCCTGGAAGTGCACGCTGGTCAAGTCTCTCCATGTCCAGGAACTTGGGCGGTGGTGGCGCACAAACGGGGTTTGAATTCTGCCTCTGCCACCAGCTCGCTTTATGACCTCGGAGAAGATACTTAGTTTTCTGTGCCTCAATTTCCTCTTTGTAACATGGTGATGATGATGATAATGGCACCTGTGCTTCGTAGGATTGTTTTGAGGACTAAGTGGTGTAATGCATATAAAAGGACTTAGAATGGTATTTGGTCCTTAGGCTCTGGGTATATGAATATATGTTTATAAAGCTCCTTTTCTAACATGTCTGAAATGTGCTATAAATATTCAAGATAAGGTTTCAAAGCTACTTCTTCGGAGTCTGTTTTCTTATAGATGCTCTGCCAGTCGTTTCAGTGGCTACCACTAAATACATTTTAAGGTGTGAATGATATATGTGCACAAAGATTTCACTACATGGATACTCATTGAAGATGGCTTATAATAATGAGTACTGGAAACAGCCTAAATTCTAACCAGGGGAAACTGAGTAAATTATAGAACATCCAAGCAATCTCGTTCTAAAAAGCCATTAAAAATAATTTATAGAAAGATATTATAGGCATAATAATAATGTCTACTAACTGTATAGAGCAAAGGTTAGCAAATTATGGCCCAAAGGCTCCTACACCCTGCCTGTTTTTGTACTCCCCGTGAACTAAAATGGTTTTTACATTTATTAGTGGTTGAAAAAAACCAGAAGATTTCATACGTGAAAACTATATGAAATTCAAATTTAGTATCCATAAAGTTTTATTGGAATCCAGCCATGCTCATTTTTATGGCTGCTTTTTTTTTTGTTAAAAGGCAGCATTGAGTAGTTGCAACAGAAACTTTATAGTCTGCAAATATTTGCTATCTGGCTGTTTATAAAAAAATTTTACTGACCCCTGACATAGAGTGTGCTTTGCGCCAAGCACTTTAAAATAAGTGATTTTTCAAATATATTATTTAATCCTCACAAAGGACCCTATGAAGAAGTAGTTACTATTATGATCTCCATCGTGTAGATGGGAAACTGAGATAACAGGGGTTGAATAACCTGCTTAGGGTCACGAAGCCAGTGAGAAACTGAGCCAGGATGTGAACAAGGCAGTCTGTTTCCAGAGCCTGCACCCTAGTACACTAGCTGTACAGTTTCTGCCACCTTCTACCTCTAGCTACACTACTTCCTGTGGAAATATGTTAAATAGAAAAAGGCAAGTTACAAAAATGTGTTACAAGAATAATATGCATCATTTATGAGGATAAGCACTAATAGACTGACATTCATTAATTGGCAGTGATGAGCTTTGTAACTGTTTTTTCCTTTTTTCCCCTCCTTTCCTCTCCTCTTCTCCAGCTCCTCCTCCTGCTGCTGCTTCTGCTAAATTTTCAACCATGATTATATGTTACTTTTATATTTTAAAAACATATTTATTAAAAGCATAGAGCCCAGGTTATGGCTTTTGCAGACTGGAAAGGCAGATTCCAAGGGTCTGGAATCACCTGTTACAGGACGTACTTGATGGCGTTTGGATGTGTTGTCCCCTCCAAAACTCATGTGGAAATCTGATTCCCAATGTGGCAGTGTTGGAAACAGATTGAGTCATGGGGGTGGATCCCTCATGAATGGATTAATGCTCTCCCTGGGGGAGGGATGATTAATGAGTGAGTTCCCGCTCTATTAGTTCCCGCAAGAGCTGATTGTTTAAAGGACCCTGGCTCTTCTCTCTCTCTCTCTCTCTCTCTGTCTCTCTCTCTCTCTCGTGCTTCCTCTTGCCCACCAGCTGCCTGCTGCTTTTCTGCCTTGAGTAGAAGCAGCCTGAGGCCCATGCCAGATGCAGCTGTCCTAGAATCATAAGCCAAATAAACCTCTTTTCCTTATAAATCACCCAGTCTCAGGTATTTCTGTTATAGCAACACAAAACAGACTAACACAATACTCTCTACCTATCAGGATAGGATACCTGTAAGGCATTTGTATTAGTCCGTTTTTGTTGCTTATACAAAATACATGGAACTGGATAATTTATAAAGAAAAATGAAATTTATTGCTTACAGTTTCTGAAGCTGGGAAGTCCAAAGTCCATCTGGTGGTGGCAACAGTGACCCAGGAGTCTCACGTTGCAAGATAGTGGAAGCAGAGAGAGAGAGAGAAAGACAGATTCTCCTCTTCTTTTAAAGCCCTTGGAACCATGCCCCTGACCACCATTTTTAATCCATTCACTATGGCATGGTCCTACAATCCAATCACCTCTTCAAGACTCCACCTTTCAATTACCTATAGGATTTCCCACCCCCTTAACAGTAACAGTGGGGGATAAGTTTCTAATATGTAAAACTTGGGGGACACAACTCAAGCTCCAGTGAGTTTGGGGGAGACATAATTGATCCACTACAGCACTGAAATTATATAAAGATTGTACACTTTTATGAAAAGAGCGCTGAATTAGACTTCATAATACTTGAGTTCTAGCCTTTGACAGAGTCCATGTTTTCTCTGAGTCTGTGTTCTATAGGAAGGGAAAGTTGAAAAAGACCTAATCCCCTCCCTGTAACCCATCTAAAGATTAAAAGCATAATTTATAATGAGTATACTGCTATATTTTAATTTCTAATTACAGATATGTGAATGCTAACTCTCTAAAATTCAAAATAAGAATTCTAGAAGCAAAACCATGGGTTTGGGAATACCTTAAGGTCCCTGGTCTCCTGCTGACCATGGAAAGGTCAGGTTAAAAGATTCCAAGGGGCTGGCCTGTGGCTCACTCGGGAGAAGTGCAGTGCTGATAACACCAAGGCCACGGGTTCAGATCCCATATGGGGATGGCTGGTTAGCTCACTTGGGAGAGTGTGGAGCTGACAACACCAAGTCAAGGGTTAAGATCCCCTTACCGGTCATCTTTAAAAAAAAAAGATTCCAAGCACTGTTTAAAAACTAGGAAGCAAGGAGGTAACTTGCACAGATGTGTAGAATGAAAAGAATGAGACACAACAAAATATAGGGACGCCGGTCTCTTCTGAAAAACTCTTGACTAGTACAGCTTAGATTGACATAAACAATTATTTCTACCTTTATTTCTCTATGGGCATCCTAGTTTGCTTTTACTAGTTGGAAAAAACTTTGATGAGACTTCAAAGTTCAGGTAGAATAAGTTTTGTGAAAATAAAACAAGATCTGAGAGGGTCACTGGTTTTAAAAGTACGTATGTAATGTTGAGTAGCATTGTCTTTCTTATCTATATTTGCCCATGGTTTATATCAGTGTAGACTTTACTTCAAATATTATTCCCAGTTGTATGGAGATCATAGCTTCTTCTCTTAAGGTCTCAGCAGTTCTGGTCAAAGATGGATTATTAAACAATTTAATTATATTCTTTCTGAACCCAAGGTCCTCTTATTAAATGTTACATTAACTTTTTCATAGACCAGCTTGACAACCCACCTATTGACTGTTTTTAAATTTCTTTTGCTTTTAAAAAGATCAATAGACATTTTTTAAGAGCAGTTTTGGAACGGTTTAGGTTTACAGATGATTAAGCACATAGTAGAGAAAGTTCCCATAGAATCCTTCTCTCCCCTGCTCACAGTCTCCCTGTTATTAACATGTTGCACAAGTGTGGTACATTTGTCACAATTGGAGGGCCAGTATTTTTTTGAGAAACAATATTGATACCTTATTATTTTTTGTTTTGGCGGCTGGTGGCTGGCAACACGGGGATCCAAACCCTTGACTTTGGTGTAACAACACCTTGCTCTAACCAGCTGAGCAAACCAGCCAGCCTGATACATTATCATTAACACAAGTTCAGTGTTTACATTAGTATTCGCTCTTTGTGTTGTACATTCTATGGGTTTGGCCAAATGTATAATATCCTACGTCTACCATTACAACAGTATCATGTGGAATAATTTCAATCCCTGTGCTCCACCTCTTCATTCCTTTGCCCACCCCCTCTCAAACCCTTGGCATCCACTGATTTTTTTACTGTGTCCGTGGTTTTGCCTTTTCCAAAATGTCACATAGTTGGCATCATATAGTATATTGCCTTTTCAGACTGGCTTCTTTTACTAAGTAATATGCATTTAAATTTCCTCCATGCCTTTTCTTTTTTTAAATTTAATATACGTATATATAGTGAAATGATTACCAGAATCAAATTATTTGATACATTCATCACCTCACATAGTTACTGTGTGTGTGTGTGTGTGTGTGTGTGCGTGCGTGCGTGCGTGTGTGTATGTATTGAGAACATTTAAGATATATTCTCTTAGCAATTTTCATGTACACAATTCAGTATTATTAACTACTGTCATCATGCTGGATATTAGATCCCCAGAACTTATTCAGTTTATAACTGAAAGTTTGTACCCTCTGACCAACTTCTCCCCATTACCTCATCCCCACACCAAGTCCCTGATAACTACCATTCTACACTCTGTTTCTATAAGTTTATCTTTTTTGGATTCCACATATAAGTGAGATCATATGATATTTGTCTTTCTCTGTCTGACATTTCATTTAGCTTCCATTCCCTCCAGGTTCAACTATGCTGTTGCAAATGGCAGGATTTCCTTCTCATGGCTGAATAATATTCCATTGTTTGTATACATATATAAGACAAGGTGACTTCAAAAAGTTCATGGATAAGTAGGATTAAAAGATAAAAATGATATAAACTATTTCTCAACCTAAGTTCTAATCAAGTTTAAGACACTGTTGTAAGCGATGATACCAGCCATTTAGTCCATCCCTAAAGAACTGAGGGTCCTGGGAATTTAACCATGTCACAGTGCAATCTTTTCTACATTATGAACTGAAGGAAAATGGGTGCCCTTTAAAGACTTTTTAAGATTAGGAAACAAAAAGAAGTCAGAAGAAGTCAAATCAGGTCTGTAAAGTGGATGCCTAATGATTTTCCATTGAAGCTCTTGCAAAATTGCCCTTGTTTGATGAGAAGAATGAGCAGGAGCATTGTTGTGGTGGAGAAAGACTCTCTGGTGAAGCTTTCCTGGGCATTTTTCTACTAAAGCTTTGGCTAACTTTCTCAAAACACTCTTATGATAAGCAGATGTTATCATGCTTTGCCCCTCCAGAAAGTCAATAAGCAAAATGCCTTCAGCATCTAAAAAAACTGTGGCCATGACCTTTGCTCTTGACGGGTCTGCTTTTGCTTTGAGTGGACCACTCCCCCTTCTCGGTAGCCATGGCTTTGATTGTGCTTTGTCTTCAGGATGGTACTGGTAAATCCATGTTTCATCTCCTGTTACAATTCTTTGAAGAAATGCTTTAGGATCTTGATCCTACTTGTTTAAAATTTCCACTGAAAGCTCTGCCCTTGTCTGCTGCTGATCTGGGCACAACAGTTTTAGCACCCATTGAGTGGAAAGTTTGCTCAACTGTAATTTTTCTGTCAGAATTGTATAAATTGAACCAATTGAGATGTTTATGGTGTTGGTTGTTGTTTCTGCTGTTAATCATCAGTC
The DNA here is from genome assembly GCF_000696425.1 of Galeopterus variegatus. Lineage (NCBI taxonomy): Eukaryota > Metazoa > Chordata > Mammalia > Dermoptera > Cynocephalidae > Galeopterus > Galeopterus variegatus. The sequence goes on along the minus strand of NW_007726602.1, from coordinate 99,551 downwards.
CTCTTCAGTTAGGGCACAGACAAGATTAATTTTTTTTCTCACAGATTGATATGGATGGTCTGTAGCTTCACAATTCACTTCAACATCCTTTTGTCCCTTTTTAAAATGAATTATACATTTGTAAACTGCTTATTTCCTTGGGGGCACTATCCCTATCAACTTTTCATTATGTCAGTGATCTTACCATTTTCCCACCGAAGCTTCACCATCAATTTGATTTTTGTTCTTGCTTCAATTTTAGCAGAATTTATGTTGCTCTGATAGGGGCTCTTTTCAAAGTGTTGTCTTATCCTTCTTAGTGCCTTGAACTAGATTCCGTGCAGACTTATTATAACATGTTAATATGAGTTTACTTTGGTGCAGAAATATATTGAAATCCACACATAGTTTTTTTTTTTTTTTTTTTTTTTTTTTTTTTTT
>NW_007726602.1:93275-99121 GCF_000696425.1 Galeopterus variegatus | reverse complement strand
ATTTTTTATAAAATTTTAATTTGGGTTTTTTTTGGTGCAAAAAAATTTTGAAACCCCCCCAAATTTTTTTTTTTTTTTTTTTTTTTTTTGTCTTTTTCCGTGTCCGGCAACGGATTGCAACCCTCAGTGTCACCCCCCGTACCGGACCGGGACCGGCAACGGGATCGCAACCCTCGGTGTTGCCCCCGCGCCTCGCTCAGCCAGTGAGCGGGAACCGGTCTGTATGTGGGATCCGAACCCTCGGTGGGAGCGCCTCCGCACTTCCCAAGTGGCGCACTAGCGCAGTGCGCCACCAGGCCGGCCCCCACACATAGTTTTTTTATAATGTGCATTTTCCATGAACTTTTTGAAGACCCCTTGTATATACTACATTTTTTTTCATCAGTCAACAGATACCAGTCAACAGATACTTAAGTTTGTTTTTTTTTTTTTTTCTTTTTGTCTTTTTTCGTGTCCGGCAATGGATCGCAACCCCCAGTGTCGCGCCCGTACTGGACCGGGACCGGCAACGGAATCATAACCCTCGGTGCTGCACCCGCACCTCGCTCAGCCAGTGAGCGGGAACCGGTCTGTATGTGGGATCCGAACCCTCGGCGGGAGCGCCACCGCACTCCCAAGCGGTGCACTGTAGCAGTGCGCCACCGGGCCGGCCCAACAGATACTTAAGTTGCATTCATGTCTTAGCTATTGTGTGTACTGCTGCAATGAACATGGGCTCTTTGAGATACTTATATTTGTTTCCTTTGGCTATATACCCAGAAGTGGGATTATATGGTAGTTCTATTTTTGGAGCATATGGTAGTTCTAGTTTTAATTTTTTGAGGAACTTCCATATTGTTTTTCGGAATGGCTGTACCGATTTACATTCCTGTCAACAGTGCACAAGGGTTCCCTTTTTTCCACATCCTGGCCAACACTGGTTATCTCTTGTCTATTTTATAATAGTCATTCTAAAAGGTGCGGAGTGATTATCTCATTATGGTTTTGATTTGCATTTCCCTGATGATCAATGATGTTGAGCACCTTTATGTGCACTTGTTGGCTATTTGCATGTCTTCTTTGGAAAAATGTCTATTCAGCTCCTTTGCTATTTATTTATTTATTGCTGTTGAGTTTTATGAGATCCTTTGATATGTTTTAGATATTGACCCCTTATCAGATATATGGTTTGCAAATATTTTTTCCCATTCTATATGTTGCCTTTGCACTTTGTTGATTGATTCATTTACTGTGAATCAATTCACTTTTTAAAAAAAAATATAAACTTTACTTCTTAACAGAAGCTCTATCAAGTTTAAGACACTTTTGTAAGTGATGATACCAGCCACTTAGTCCATCCCTAAAGAATTGGTGGTACTGGAAATTTAATAATGTTGACACAGTCCTCTTTACATTAACTGAAGAAAAATAGGTGCCTTTTAAAGATTTGTTAAGATTAGGAAATAAAAAGAAGTCAGAAAGAGCCAGATCAGGACTGTAAGAGCCTAATTATGTCCAATCAAAATTCTCACAAAATTGCCCTTGCTTGATGAGAGGAGTGAGCAAGAGCATTGTTGTGGTGGAGGAAGACCCCTGGTGAAGATTTTCCAGGTGTTTTTCTGCTAAAATTTTGGCTTTCTCCAAACACTCTCATAATAAGCAGAGGTTATCATTCTTTGGCCCTCCAGAAAGTTAACAAGCAAAATGCTTTGAGCATCTCAAAAACTGTGGCCATGACCTTTGCTCTTGACGGGTCTGCTTTTGCTTTGAGTGGACCACTCCCCCCTCTCAGTAGCCATGGCTTTGATTGTGCTTTGTCTTCAGGAACATACTGGAAAAGCCATGTTTCATCTCCTGTTGTAATTCTTTGAAGAAATGCTTCAGGGTCTTTTTTTTTCCATCAGTTTATTTTATTTTATTTTTATTTATTATTATGATTTTTTTTTTTACATTCTAAGATATTGTTGCAGAGTAGTGGGGGAAAGGGGGAGGGTGAAGGGGGGAGGAAAATGGAGGTGGGGGTGGGGAGTGGGGCTGAGGCTGATGGGCTCCCTGCACTCTGGCTCTGGAACTCTGGTTCTGTCAGCAGCACAGTTTATGCTGGGCTGGATGTGAATGTTAGGGGGTGTGACTGAGGCCCTCAGTGCCCCTCCCACTCCACTTTGGCTTGGGGGCACAGAGGGCTTACAGGAGCGGGTTGGTCATTGCCAGCTGGTTGCGGATGTTGGAGAGTGTGGTTGAGGCCCTCTGACCTCTCTCATCCCAGCTCAGGAGTCCAGGGAGTTTCCAGCTCTTCCAGGTTTTATAGGTGTTCTTTGGTGGTATTACAACTTTACTGGTTAACATCAGAACTTTGTCTCTGATCTGTAGGGTTTTTGTGTTTTCTTTTAGTTCTGTGTTGGATTATTAGCTACCCCCACCACTTAAACTCTGTGTTGGGACTAATTTGTTGTCCTTTGCTTACTTCTAAAATAGGGGAATTTCCTGTGAGGACCAGTACTTGAGCCCTATGGTTGAGGTAAATTATTGCTTTGCTGCTCATTCTCTGGGGAAGCCTTTTTGTGCAGCTCAGATTTTAATTGTTGACCTTTTAAGCACTTCTGGGTCTTGGGAGGTCTGACATATCTGGGTCGTGTGGAAACTCTGGTCTGGGCCTGCGTCTTTTCAGCAAACTGCACTCCCTGCAGTTCTGTATTCCTGACCATTCTCCTCTGAGTGGGCCTGTGCTGATTGGAGGGCAGATCAGCTGTCCATGCTGGGCCCCAATGTTCCCCCAGTGGGCCCTTCTCCCCCACTACCCACACTCCAAACACTTCCCATGGGGTGGGCCATGGACCAATCCCTTGTGATAACTCACCAGCCTTTGATTGGCTCCTTTTTTCGGTTGTCTGTGGTCCCTCACTCATATGTGGGTCCACAAGAACTCTCTCAGTGGTTTTGCTGGCCAGGGGGACATCAAGGCCCTCTCTCCCCTGCCGCATCCAAACAACTTCACACAAAGGGCACAGGTGTGGCTATTGCCAGCTCTTGCTCTGTGTGCTCATCAGGGCCAGACTTGAAATGGCCAGGGCTCAAAATGGTTGAAGTGGTCCTTTCACCATGGCTTCCCCCACCTTCATGAGCTCCATAGGTCTCTCCTCCTCTTCCCCTGAGCTCTAGTGGCCCCAGCTTGGCTGTCTTTGCTTTTTAATAGTTGTGAATTGGTTGATTGTGGGGGAGAGTTATGCTACAGACTGTCTATTACACCATCTTGATTCTCCAGTGCTTCCTTCTGTGCAGAACCTTTTGATATACTCCCACTTATTTTTGTTTTTGTTGCTTGTGCTTTTGTTGTTATATCCAAAAAATCACTAGTGTCATGAAACTTTTTCCTTATGTTTTCTTCTAAGAGCTTTACAGTTTCAGGTCTTACATTTAAGTCTTTAATTCATTTCGAGTTAATTTCTTTGAGTAGTGTAAGATAGTGGTCCAGTTTCATTGTTTTTCATGTAGATATACAGTTTTCCTAGCACCATTTATTGAAGAGACTATGTTTTCCCTATTGTGTATTTTGGCTCCCTTATCAAATATTAGTTGACTATATATGCATGAGTTTATTTCTAGGCTCTCTATTTTGTCCCATTGGTCTATATTTCTATTTTTATGCCAGTACCAAGCTGTTTTGATTACTATAGCTTTGTAATATAGTTTGAAATCATTAAGTATGATGCTTCCAGATTTGCTCTTCTTTCTCAAGATTACTTCAGCCATTTGGGGTCTTTTGTGCTTCCATGTGAATTTTAGGATTATTTTCTCCATTTCTGTGAAAAATGCCATTGTAATTGTGATAGGAATTGCATTGAATTTATACATCTCTTTGGGTAGTATTGACATTTTAACAATATTAATTCTTCTAATCCGTAAACATGGGATAGCTTTCTATTTACTTGTGTCTTCAATTTCATTCAAAAATATTTTATAGTTTTCAGTGTACAGGTCTTTTACCTCCTTGGTTAAATTTATTCCTAAGTATTTCATTAGTTTTGATGCTACTGTAAATGGGATTGTTTTCTTTACCTCTTTTTCAGATAGTTTTTTATCCATGTATAGAAATTAAACTGATTTTTGTTTGTTGATTTTGTATCCTACAACTTTACTGAATTTGTTTATTAGTTTTAATAGGGTTTTTGTGGATGCAATTTCACTTCTTTTCCTATTTGTATGGCTTTTATTTCCTCTTCTTGCCTAAGTGCTCTGGCTATGATTTCCAGTACTATGTTGAATAGACATGTACTCTTGTCTTGTTCCTGATCTTAGAGGAAAAGCTTTCAGCTTTTCATCACTGAGTATGATGTTAGCTGTGAGCTTGTCTTATATGGCCTTTATTATATTGAGGAACATTCCTTCTAATTTGTTGAGAGTTTTTTTCATGGAAGGGTGTTGAATTTTGTCAAATGCTTTTTCTGCATCTATTGAGATGATATGGTTTTTGTCCTTCATTCTATCAGTGTGGTGTATCCCAGTTATTAATTTGCATATTTTGAACAATTCATGTATCCCAGGGATGAATCCCACTTGATCATGGCATATGATCCTTTTAAGTCCTTTTAAATTCAGTTTGCTTGTATTTCGTTGAGGAGTTTTACATCCGTGTTCATCCAAGATATTGGCCTGTAATTTTCTTTTCTTGTCGTGTTCTTATCTGCCTTTGGTATCAGGGTAACCCTAGCCTCGTAGAATGGGTTTGGAAGTGTTTCTCCTCTTCAGTTTTCTGAAAGTTTGAAAAGAGTTGGCATTAATTCTTCAAATGTTTGTGGAATTCACCAATGAAGCCATCTGGTCCTGGGCTTTTCTTTGTTGAGAGATTTGTGATTACTGATTTAATCACTTTACTCTTATTGGTCTGTTCAGATTTTCTGTTTCTTCATAATTCAGTCTTGGCAGGTCGTGTTTTTCTAGGAATTTATTCATTTCTTGTAGGTTATGCAATTCGTTGGCATATAATTGTTCATAATAGTCTCTTATGATCTTTTGTACCTATTTCTGCTGTGTCACTGGTAACCTCCCTATCTTTTCATGAATTCATAGCCCATACCTTTTTATCACTGAATAATAGTCCATTGTACGGATCACAGTTGATTTACTCATTCACCATTTTAAGAAAATTTTAGTGTCTTCCAGTTTTGGACGCTTATGAATAAAGCCGATATAAACATTTGTGGGTAGTTTTTTGTGTGGATGTATTTTCAGCTCTTCTGTGTAAATACCTAGGATCACATGGCAAGACTATATTTGGCTTTGTGAGTGGCTGTACCATTTTGGAATGTCACTAACAATAAATGAGAGTTCCTGTTGCTCCACATCCTTGCTAACATTTGATATTGTCAGCTTTTTTGGATTTAGCCATTCTAATAGGTGTGTCTTGTTTTTTAAGCCAACTGGATTAATATGTTCAAAATAACCATGCAGCTTACGTAGTGAGCAGGTGTTCTGTATAATGGCTAAATGAAAAACAGGAAACAACATCTCAAAGTAAAGGGTAAACTTTCATATTATTGTGTCCCAAGTTCCACAGTCTAAGAAATGGTTAAAGCAATGTCCAAATATTTCTAATATTAAATTCAGGGAGAAGCTTTTTTAAAAAGTTGGATTACATTGCGTTCCTTGGACAATAAACTTTTACCAAAAGCTTCCACTGCTTAAAAGAAATGACATACAACTAAAATTCAAAAAAGTAAACAAGAACTTTGTGAGGACAGTGAATTATGAAGGCAGTCAAAAGAGCGGGAGCTTTGGAATTAGCAGCTGAATTTGAACAATGCTTTTACATTTCATAAGCTGGGTGAATTAAAATAACTTACTAAATTTTTTTTTTTTTTTTTTTTTTT
>NW_007726602.1:60125-93078 GCF_000696425.1 Galeopterus variegatus | reverse complement strand
GATTTTGCGCTAAATTTTGAAAAAGTTTTTTTATTTTTAAAAAGGGGGGGAATAAAAAAAACTTTTAAAATTTTTTTTTTTTTTTTTTTTTTTTGTCTTTTTCCGTGTCCAGCAACAGATGGCAACCCTCAGTGTCGCCCCCGTACCGGACCGGGACCGGCAACGGGATCGCAACCCTCGGTGTTGCCCCCGCGCCTCGCTCAGCCAGTGAGCGGGAACCGGTCTGTATGTGGGATCCGAACCCTCGGAGGGAGCGCCTCCGCACTTCCCAAGTGGCGCACTAGCACAGTGCGCCACCGGGCCGGCCACTTACTAAAATTTTTTGAATGTCAGTGTACTTGTCTGTAAAATTGGGAGAATAACATATAGTTCACATAGCTTAATTGTATATCTCTTCTATCCACCTCATAGTGTTCTGTACATGGTACACAATCAAAAATTATTTGAATTTCAGTTTAATTGTTTAATTGAAACGAATTTTAATCAACAAAATTTTTCAGTCTGAAGAAATAGTGGAACTATACTATGAACACATGAAATAGATAAAATGTAGTTTCATTTTCTATGTATTTGCCTATTTTACATAGATGGAATACAGCAAGCAGAAGATATTTCACATAAAACTTGCTTATAAATTGTAAGACTTTGGTGCATGCTAAAATTTCCAGTCATACAGGGTTTCCCTGGAGTAGCCAGAAATGAGATATTGGCTTCACAAGCCAACTTGTGAAATATGCAACAGTATAGATTTTGGAAACTGGGCAGTTGGCACAGCTAAGTTACAGTAATTCCCCATCTTGGGGTTGGCAGAAATGTGCATACAGTGACTATGATGTCAGAAAGGAGAGACCTGATTTTCCCTCTGTCTATTCTTTCTCACATAGCTTTCCTCCTAAAACAGAAGAGTTACATTTGTGAATTATTTGTTTTAAAAATTAATAATAAAAAACAAAGGTCACAAATGAAGCATTTAATAGGATTTCCTAATCCTTTAGGAAATTATTTCAAGGAGAAAATTTATTATAAGTAACCAGGCATAACAGAATCATGTTTTAAAAAAATAAGTGGGAAAAGAGGATCGGAGAAGTGGCTCTGAATTCCCCTCAATTTGCAAAGAAGCCTCAAAGCCAGGGGGACAAGACTGGATCCTCAAAACAAAACTGGATTCAGGACCCAGGCAGATATCCCTACAAGGGCAGATTCAAAGGCCTGGCACCAACTATAGTGACAACCTCTCTTGTCTTTTGTTCTTTCCCTTTGGAAATTTCTAGAAATTCACATACCTGTGAATTCCCAGTTAAGCACCTCTACTTTTAGAGAAGAGTAATTTAGTCCTTGAGGGTGGCACTTTTAAAGGCACTATTTTTTTAGTGTGTAAGCAACTTATTTATATGACATATTCAGTGGTTAGAAAGGAAAAGTTAATAGTAGAAAAATAAATTTTGGCAATTCTTAATAACATGTAATTTGATGGTATGGATAAGATTTTGATTGAAAGTGTAGCCATGGAATGACTTTTAATCTGTGTCTGTTGAGAGCAGAACTTTTGGTTACCACAGTTTCTACTGTGCGGTATTGTGTTACACAGTTAATCCTCAAGAAGGAGTGGTTTGGAGTCAAATGTAAGGCCTGATAATAGCCAGCCAAGTAATTGACATACGGCTAGAAACAAAAACCCATGGCAACACATTATAAAGATGGAATAATAAAATAAAGTTGGGAATAATGACAGTGCCATCCGGCGTTAATTGTTGTGCAAAAGCACTCAGAGTTCCCAGGAGAAAAGAATTATTTAAATGCAAATTTTTATTATTACTACTACTAAAATTGTTGTAATAAATTCATGAAAATAAGACACCTCTCTAGTTTAATGCATATATAAAATCTAATGAAATATTTATGAGCCACATACCAGCAGTTTTATCATTTCTCATAAAAAATGGTAAACACGATGAAACACTTCTTTAGTCTAAGGTCAACCATATTCAATGCAATTTAGAACCACACAAATGATTATGATGATATTTGGTTTGACAACTACAGGCACCCTCACACAATCTTATGAAAGAAAAAAGAAAGGTCATGCTTTGAAAAGAGAGATTTTCGAGTCATTGATGGTCTAGAATATGAGAAGAACAGAAACACTTTGAGTGGAGCAGTTTCTGACTGAAGACAATTTTGGCTTATATGCCATATCTAAAATTACCCTTATGCAGTCTTACTGCATACCACAACTGAGGGTTTCCTTAATATTTTTTACATAAAACACACCACTTTATCTTATTAGAAATGTATGAATATGTTATAAGCTCAGAAAATGGCATCTAAAAGCCACAGAGCATTACAACATGAGCCAGGAAATCTTGCAGATGTTTTGAAGGTTTCGTATGATTTGGTTTAAAGATGAATAAATAAAACTTCTAATACCTAGAAAATTGAATGGAAAAAATCAAATAGAAAATATTACTATTTATGACTTGGCATTCAGTACTTACATTATTAATGACTTAACATGTTGGCATGGGATTCTCACTTGTTTTAAAGTGATAATACAGATGTGTGATTCCCCAGAGCAGTTTGTGTCTATCTCTGTTATAGCCTTTATCTCTTCTTTCTCCTTCTATGTGGTAAGTTTCTGGAGGATAGGAAGTGTGTCTGACTTATCCTTCATATGTCCATGGCACTTAGCATGTGATTCGCATATATTTGGAATCCAATATGTATTAGCCTGTGTAGTATTTGAGCGCAATTGCTTTCAAAAATTATCTAATAGAAGAAATAGTAAACCTATTTTTTTCTTCTTAAATTGTGCTTTACAACTTAAGTTGTTATGAATGGGGAAAATAACAGAAGAAATATATACCATCATGTCATTATTGGGTTAGAATAGTGGAACTATTGTCTTTTTCTTTTTTCTATTCCAACCTGTTTATAATATGCTCATATTATTTTTCTAATACAAGGAATAAATAACAAAATGACACAATATTCTAACAGGTTAGATCACTTTATTAGAATTATGGTGACATCCCCACCATGATAGTGACATCCCACTCCTCTGCCCACCTCTTTCTCCCCACCACCACCTTCCTCTCCTCCTCTCTCCCATCTAGCTGATTGAACAGGAACAAGTTAGGAAAGATAGGTTTGGAAGGAGTGGGAACAGATGATGGAATAGAGGGGAGATTTAACCCTGAAGTTCATTCAGAATTCATTCATTCATTCAGAAACACTGAGTGGTCTGATGGGTGGGGAATGCTTGGGGTCAGCTGCAGCGGTAGGGGAAGAATTCAGAGCCCTCAGTGTCAGAGGTAGGGCCAGCCACATTCCAGGGGCCATCAGCGCAGATGCCCAGAGACCAGTAGCCAAGCAGTGTGGCAGTTGATCGAGGGAGGGCTCAGAGGACAGAGTGAGGGCAAAGCACCTGTGCTGCTATGCCATGAGGCCATGTTGACTGGCCCCTGTATCCCTAGAATAAGGAGAGAAACACAGAAAGATGAGGGATTCATTTAAAATAGCTGTTTAAAATGGCAAAAAAACTTTTAAGTGGCAGGGTCAAGTGTTTTCTGCCATCTCTGGGAAGGGGGTGTCAGAACAGGATGAGACCAAGGGCAGGGTAAAGGCAAGCCATGTCTACTCAATTTATACCTGCTGCACATGTTATTCATTAAAAAAAAAAAGAGTTTAATGAGCACTTGCTACACACCAGGCACTAGACCTGTGATTTTTGCATAGAAACATATAAATATAGTAGAAGTATGCTGACTGGCTTTATGTGAAGTCAGAGGAGCTCCCAAACAATTCATTTTTGAGAAAAATGAAATATAATATCCAGTCAGATATTATTTAATTTATCATTTACAGTAGAATTACTTTCAGGGAACACAATAATCCATTACATGTTTCTGTTAGAAAAAAGTATTTCATTGGGAGGCCATTTGGCTGAAACAACTCTAGTGCCTTGGCTTCCACTTAAGCAAACAAAGCTGCAAGGTAAAGAGTAAGATGAAATCTAATTTTAACCAATCAGAAACCACCAACTAACCTCTAACTAGGGACTTTCCACCTTAACCAATATTGGTATTTTCTTTGTTTTGCTTCTGTGAAGTTTCTCTCTCACTCCCCAATCGCTGTCTGCTCAAATAAATTCTTTTATCTTTTAAATGTTTATCTTTTAACATTTCCAACACAAAGAATCTCTAAGCAAAATCACTTTGCAGATTTTCAACCCAAAGAATGATCTTGGAATAGCCTAAGTGATCAAGTCACTTCAACAGTGTCAGCAAGAGAAACGTGGCTTTGAAAGTCATTTAAAGAAATAATCATTTTGCATCATGCAGGAAAAAATGGCATGAGCACAGGTCTTACATTTTATGTCATGATAAAACAGCCAGTGGCACTGCATAATTGAAATCAAATTGGGAGGGGGATTCACTGTTAAAATTCAGATACACAATCAAGAACACATGCAATTACTTTCCTCTTATGCAACAAGTATGTACAAAGCATCTCTCATGTGCCAGGCACTGTTCCCTAATGGTGAACATGATATAGTGAACATGTTATAGTGGGAGAGTTTAATAGGAGAATTCTTTTTTTCCAGAAAAATAGATATTGTGTTTGTGCATTGGCTAAACTTTTATCTCAAAGGAACCAATTTATACATCACAGTAATATCCTGTTTTTAAAAATTATTTATTTATTTATTTATACATACATGTGGGGTACAATGTTGATTTTCAATAATTGTGTATAATGTGTGGTGGTTAGATCAGTATATTTAGCTTATTCATCATTACAATACTCAATCATTCTTTGTGTCCATTGACCAATTCCTCATTAGCCTCCCACCCTCTCCTTCTCCCCTCCCCTTTTCTGTCTCTCTTTATTGTTCAGTTGTTTATTTATAGATTCAGTTCCTGGTTATGAGTGAGAACATGAGGTATTTCTCTTTCTGTACCTGGGTTGTTTCACTTAGAATAATTTTCTCCAGGCTCTTCCATGTTGCAGCAAATGGTAGAATTTCATTCTTTTTTATGGCTGAGTAGTATTCAATTGTGTATACGTATCACAATTTCCTTATCTAATCATCCATTGATGGACATTTAGGTTGGTTCCATTGCCTGGTTATTGTAAATAGAGCTGCCATAAACATGAGAGTGCAGGCATCCCTTGACCTGACGCTTTTCAATCCTCTGGATATATACCCAGTAGTGGGATTGCTGGGTCATATGGTAGTTTTATCTGTAGTTGTTTAAGGAACCTCTATAATGGCTGCACTAATTTACAGTCCCACCAACAGTGCAGGAGGGTTCCTCTTTCTCCACATCCTTGCCAGCATTTGTTATTTTCTGTCTTTTTTATAATAGCCAGTCTGATTGGGGTGAGGTTATCACCTCAAATGGTTTTGATTTGCATTTCCCAGATGATTAGTGATGTTGAGCCTTTTTTCCTAAACCTTTTTGCCATTTGTATGTCTTCCTTTGAGAAATGTCTATTCAGCTCCTTTGCCCATTTTTAAATTGGATTATTTGTTTTTTTGTTGTAAAGTTGTCTGAGCTCTTTGTATATTCTGGATATTAATCCCTTGTCAGATGCGTATTTTGCAAGTATTTTCTCCCATTCTGTTGGATGTCTTTTCACTCTATTGATTGTTTCCTTGGCTGTGCAGAAGCTTTTTAGTTTGATATAATCCCACTTCCTGGCTTCAAACTATATCGCAAATTTATAGTAACAAAAACAACATGGTACTGTCATAAAAACAGACACGTGGACCAATGCAACAGAATAGAGAACTCAGAAATCAACCCACGTATTTACAGCCAACTGATCTTTGACAAAGGCACCAAGAACATACAGTGGGGACTGCCACTTCAATAAATGGTGCTGGGAAAACCGGACCTCCATATGGAGAAGAATGAAACTAGACCTGTACCTCTCACCATATACCAAAATCAACTCAAAATGGATTAGATACTTAAATACAAGGCCTGAAACTTTAAAACTCCTAGAAGAAAACATAGGGGAAAAGCTCCAGGATTTAGGACTGGGCAATGACTTTATGAATAACACCCCAAAAGCACAGGCAACAGAAGAAAAAATAAACAAATGAGATCCTGTTCTTTAGAAACCCCACTTATGAGTGTATCACACCAAAAATATCTTCCATATCTTGGAGCCCTTACCAGCTACGATTTGAAAAAGCTTCAGTTTACAGAGTTTCGTCATATGTAAAGTTTTATTCTACCTGAGAGAAGAGAGAGAAACAGCACTACTAGGGGCACTGAATTCATTTTCCTATAGTATAAGATGGTGGGTGATGGCACATAAAGCTGATGGCTGAAATGGTGAAGGCTTCTTGGTAAAACATCTAGAGAGATTCCAAGTGAGCCGTGGAAATATCTGAAATAAAATTGGACAGATCCACAATTTAAAGAATATATTTAAACTGCATCAAAGAAGCTTGGCCTTGCTCTTTCATTACATAATCTTATAGACAATTTATTAGAGTTACACATAATTACACATTTTACTTGTAAATCACATGAGCTCAAGTTAGCTGCTGTTGATTCAGGAGAAGAAAGGCTCAAGTTTGGATAAAGTTCCTCATGCTATTACTAACAAATTCAGAAGTAACTAGCATTTTGGCATTGAATTTTTCTTCAGTCTATATTGGGGAAATTCTAGTACTCTCCAAATAAGGAACACCATCAGGAGCATGGTCAGTGTAGCGTGAAAAATGCAAGGAAACTGATTTGGAAGAACTAGACTTAAGTTGAGTGTCACCATTTACTGTGATTCATCCTCTCTAATCTTTATCCATAGAATGGGATTCTTCCAAGAAACAGCAAATGAAATCAGATGGAGGCTTTGTAAATTATAAAGTATTAAATAGATGTAAGACACTGTTTTGTAATTACATAGTTTAGGAAATAATTTTGTATTTAATAAGAGTAATAATCTCTATTTCGATGACCCAAAATATCTGCATTATATTAAGTGGAGCTAAAATACTACCATAAAATTATGTAAAAAGAAATATTTTGGAATCCTACAAGTAAAATAAAATTATACTTATTAAGATCACCAAAGCTTGAATTGAAATAAGAGAGGAAAGGGGAAAATTATAGTTCAAGACATAAATTATCAGTTCTTAGGGAGAAAAAAGTGTTTTAAAGTTTCCTGTCAATCTTAAATGGCTAGCAGCATTTAAAACTAATCAAATTTAGCATAATAATAAAACTTCAAATTATTTTCAAACCATGCTGATATTATATGCAAATATGTAATTCATCATTAAAATGGTGGTAATATTCATGGTGAGATGATTAAGAACTAAAGCAACTAATGTTTCTGTCTTACCACATCTTTTCATAAACTAAGATTTTTGGTCTTGAAGTCATATACAGTTCTATCAAATTTAACCTGTATTTTAATATAGTAGGTCTATAGTGACATTTATATTTTTATTGATACGTACGTGTTATATTTTAGTAGAATGAAGAAAAATAATGAAATTAATTAGGCTTATTGATCTCTTTAGTTAGTATAAAAACTGCCTTTTCCTAAAAACTAATATTAATTTGGGAACATCATTTCTGAAGGTTAATTTCTTTAGCAATGTGCAATATAGAGGAACAAGGAACCCAACTAGAAAGTGCCATCCAATGTCACATAAACATGTACGCCCTCAGTCAAACCAGGCATCTTATATAGATAATATTGTGTGATATATCGCTTTTCCAATAATATGTACTGTAGGCCTGGTTTGTGCTTCTTGTGTCTCTTGTCAGCTTAGTCAGGAGATTTCACTTTGTAACTGCTCTGTCAAATCAATTCTGTCCTTCTGGGGTTCAGGAGGAGAAAGGCTCATGTTTGGATAAAGTTCCTCATGCTGTCACTAACAAATTCTGAAGTAACTAGCATTTTGGCTTTCAATTTTTCTTCAGTCCATATTGGGGAAATTCTAATACTCTCCAAGTCAGGAACATAATCAGGAGCATGTTACTCTGTGCGATGTAACAATATGACACCTAGAGGAGAAAAAAAGTCTTCAACCTCTAAGTGCTCAGAGAGCATCATGCTATTCTTTATGGTAGATTAATCTCAGCACCACGAGTCTGTAGAGGTGTGGAGTCCAGGGCAAATCACACCGGTCCCTTATATGTGCATAGGGGCCAAATCGGGTTCAAAGGAATTGCCCCGAGGGGATGGGGCCCCTCCAAATATCCAGGTGAAGTAAAGGTCATGCAAGAGGGACCTGCAGCTTCAGGGAACTTACCTTGGTGCCTGGGTTAGGGGTATTTTGGCTCATTTGGTGCCAAAGCCACTCTCTTTCCCCCTCTCGCTACTTCTCAGAGTCCCTCCTGACCACGAAATTTAGGATTGAACATCATAAAACAATCATCCCAATTCCTTAAAGTTATAGGGACAACTCTTGGCCAGGGCCAGTTTCTTGGGCATGGGACCTATGCAGTCACAAAGGGCCCAGGCTTACAAGAACCCTGTACTTGTTTTAATGCTCTGCTGTTTCTGTCTCAAAATGCTTAATACTTTTTAAACAAGGAACTCCACTTATTTATGAATATACAGATCTTGCATACAAAGCCATAAAGCATTTTTAGCACAGGAATGCAACACTATTCCTCATCTTATTGCACTCTTAACAATGATAAGAAGGAATTTAGGGCTGGAAACTAAAATGAGCCCAATTTTTAATAGAAATTAAAATTTAAGTGCACTATGGTATTGTAATTTAGGGGTACTTTTCTAGGATATCTGTCATTTCTGCTTTCCGTCTGGGTTGATTAGTGTATTCTGAGATAGTAAAATGTGGTTTGCTAGATATTTCAAACCAAGCATACAGTGTAGCTACATAAAGGTCACTTTAGGATTTTTGATTTTTTTTTTAATAGTTTTTTTTTTTTTCCTTTTTGTCTTTTTTCGTGTCCGGCAACGGATCGCAACCCTCAGTGTCACGCCCGGACCGGACCAGGACCGGCAACGGGATCGCAAACCTCGGCGCTGCACCTGCACCTCGCTCAGCCAGTGAGCGGGAACCGGTCTATATGTGGGATCCGAACCCTCGGCGGGAGAGGCGCCGCCGCACTCCCAAGAGGCGCACTGTAGCAGTGCGCCACTGGGCCGGCCCTTGATTTTTTTTTTTAAGTGAGAAAACCTAGGTACAAACCAAGGTGTTGGATAATCACATAAGTGTCGATACTGAGGGACAGTGCCAGCCCTACACAGAGTGAAGACTGTGAGGTTTCAAAGCATCCCTTTACCTCCTCTGTCAGCATCCCATTATCCCATCAGGTTTGTATCCCTTCCTCCCCATACTAGAAATAATTAGATTCCTGGAAAACTTGTATATAAAATCTCGTTCTCCCTCTGCCATGTGATTGAGTCAAAAACTGACATTCCATTTCTGTGTGACTTTGTTCTCAGATGATGTTCATGGTTAGAAAGCTATCTAATAATTAATCCCTGTTACATTATTATCTGGTACTAACTTAAGGTGTGACATCTACCTGGGATGCTCTGCATTTTAATACTTGATACCACAAAGTATTAAAGACTCAAAGAAATGGATTTCTCCCAGAGCCACTGTGAAGTCCACTGACAGGCCAGCAGGTGCTTCCTGAGGGCCTTTGATCGCACCCAGCAGACCCGACCCTTGTGTCTGCTTGTAAGAGCTGCTGGTGATGGACATGGGTGGCTCAGAGACAGAAGAACTCATTCCAACTATTCCTTTAGTTCATGCTGAACTGAATAGCTCTGTAGCTCGTCCAGACTAATGACTCAAACCTTGTCACATTGTCCCACTTATGGAAGATGCTAACATACAGAAACAGTAATGCACTTTACAAAGCCCCAGCACTTCTTCCCCCATCCTTGCTGACTCTGTTTCCTAGGTCACCAGAGAGCTTCTACAAGCTCCCACCACATCTCCCACTTGCTAGCACTGCACTCCCATATACTCTACCGTATCTCCTTACTAATGATGAGTTGTCCACGTTCCTGTCTATGGCCACTGGATCCCATCACCACTCAACTACTCAAGGTCATCACTCCAGCAACTGACCCCTCAGTTCTGGATCATTCCCATCTGCATACAAATGTGCCATTATTTCTCCTATCTTAAGAACAGTAACAACCACCTCTCTGTTGACCCCACTTCCTGCTCAGGCTTCTATCCATTTCTATTTCGCATCACATCGGACTCCTTGAAAAACATACCTATCCTTGCTGTTCTGACTTCTGACCTCCCACCCTTCAACCTGCTTCAGGCAAGTCTTTGTCCCTAATCATTCCACCCAAACTGCTCCTGTTAAGTTCCCCAATGACTTCCATGTTGCTCAAGCCAATGGTTTACTCTCAGACCTCCTATCCCCTGACCTCTCAGCCACATTTAAGACAGTTCATCATTCTCTTCTCCTTGAAACTTTCTTTGCTCAGCTTCCAGGACCCTACCTGACTTTCTTCCAACCTTACTGTTCCTTCTCATGTCCTTTGCCAACTCTTCCCCATCTCCTTGTCCTTTTAACAATGGAGTGTCCCAAGGGAAGGTCCTCAGGCAATTTTTCTTCTGAATCTAAACTCAATCCCTTTGCCATCTCATCTAGGCTCATAGCATTAAATACCATCTATATGCTAAATACTCCCAAAGCCGCATCTCCAGCCTAGACCTTTCTTTTGAATTTCAAATGGATATATCCAACTATTACTCTACTTCAATGTCTAGTAGGCATCTCACTCTTAATCCTGACCTTCCTTTCCAAGTCTAATCTTGTCCCCCCTCCACCCAGTCTATTCTCAGCAGGCTAGTCAGAGTGATCCTATTTAAACACAGGCAGATCATATTACTCTTCTACTTCAAACCCCACAGTGGCTTCTGGTCACTCGTAGAAAAAAATGTCAAAGTCCTTACTATGACTTCTTAGACCTCCCTACAATCTTCCTGCAGTGACCTCTTTGTCTCTCCTTAGTGCTCATTCTGTTCCAGCCATGCTGGCCTCCTGGCCACTCCTGGAACAGGGCAGTCATGCTCATGCCTAAAGCCTTCTCATTTGCTGTCCCCTCTGCCCAGATTTCTCTTCCCCCAGATATCTGCATGGATTGTTCCTTTGCCTCTTTCAGGCCTTTGTTCATACATTACCTTCTTGCTGAGGCCTTCCTTGACCACTCTATTAAAATTGCACTGCCCTTTCCTATCCACCTTCTCTGATCTATCTTCCTCCATGGTTTATTCTATTATCTATCTCCCTCACCCCAAGTATGTAAGCTCTATGAGGGAAGGTATCTCCATCTGTTACCTGATGTATCCCTAGTGCCCAGGTCAGCACCTGGAGCCACAAAAGATGCTCAATACACATTCATTAAATATATGATAACACATCTTTCCACCAAAGAATAGGGCATGCACGTGATCTTCAGAAAACCAGTTTTCCAAAGATAGGGATCACATCTGTAACTGAGGATCTGTCTCTTCAGCTCTTCTGCACAAAGCTGAAGGCTGAAGAACAGCTGTAAGGCAGACTCCCTGCTTGTGTGGTGGGCCGATTATTCACTGAGACCCTCCCTGTCCAGTCAAACCACTGACTCCAGCCCTTCCAGCTGAACATGTGAAATTGAAATGCTGTGCAAGATATTTCGTATTTGTTCATGGGTATTTTACTCAGTAATTATTATGCAGCTTTATTTTCCATGAAATGCTTCTTTTTCAATGTTACCATAAAGATTAAGCTTAGGAATTATTTGTAGCAATAAAATTGTCTTCAAGATTGGCATATTGTCATGTCTTGCATTTATTCTACTTTTTAGTCATATCAAAAAACTTTACATTTAAAATAAATAATTGCTGCCCACCACATTAATACATCTTTCTTTCATCAGAGGTAGTAGTAAAAAAGTGAATTCTGGAAATACCCATGTGGACAGTAGCAACCCACTGTCAGGCTGAGAGTACTCACTGGGAGCTTCTTGAGAGGTAACACCTAAGTCATGGGGTAAGATAATACATTGAGTAAATCTGAGAAAATATTTGAGAATTTGAAATTTCATTCTCCCAGTTCTGATGCAGAGGACAGCAAACTGCTCATAGTTATTCACCTCCTCCCCCAATTACAACAATAAGAAAAATGAGAAAAATTTGTAAAATTTATTCACAATGCAGAAGTTGAGATGAATAAAACAGCTGGCAATGGCATTTTGCCTCTGAATTTGACTTACAAAAACATTAGTGAGCTCAATTTTCTGTATTTTGCTATTTCCTTTGGGGAATGATGAAGAGGGTCTTTTTAATAGTTATAAAACTTCAGACTTTGTCGTCATTTATCACAATATCGTCTGGAATTCTGAAAATGTTCCATCAGAGGTGATCTGCGCATTTCTGGGCTTGACATTTGATAAAAGTTGGGTAGCCGAATATCGTAGTGATATCTTTTTCCTATATATATCCTGTCATTCAAGGCATAGAGTTTATCTGCAATGTCACTGCCAATTAAAACTGAAAACAGGCGGGAAATGTAATGATGCTGAGCAAAGAGTAAATATAATTTCTTTCTCCTCCAAGACACATATCGACAATCAGTTTCTGCTGTGAGAGTTACCTAAAAAACATAAGACCACACATAAACAAAGATTAGGAAGCAAGAAAAATTTTGCCACATTTTTTCTGCCCCAAATTTTAAATAAATTTCACTTGCTATTTTTCTTTAGGTGAAAAATGCCTACTAACCAACAATATATTATAAAAATAGAAAAAGAAACGACAAAATGTTTTACTATGTATTTAATTTATAATATGAATAATCACAATGTTGTGTCCATCTCCAATTTATCCGCTTTTCTAAGTTCAAGTATGTATATTTTTATTGAAGGGAAAGCTACTTGATATTAAAAAAAACAAAATAAAGCTTGCTAACATTACAGAAGTATTTCCAAGTCAATTCTGAAAGCTGTGGATATTTAATCCTAACTCAGTTTCTACAGAACAAAACAGAATTTATATGCCTATTTTGCATAAGTATATGAATTTGTATTTGCATACACATGTATATTATATGTATTAATTCATAGGAAAATAGTAAAGCATAATAAATGGAACCTACAGAAATGCTTATCTTTCAAAACCACCTCAGGTGCAGCGGCAGAGTAGGGACAGTATGTTTAGCATTCTGTTGCTAAAAAGCAACCAAAATCCATCAGTATTTTAAATTAGAAAATCACCTATTTTGTAACAAGTACAGTTTTTTGTTCTTGGTGTTTTCTAAACTGTCACATTGGCAGGGTCTGGTTTATCGTCAACTCAATCAATTATATTTTAGTTCCCAGACATGCAGTTATGCAAAGGAAAGCTCAAGAATATTGGTCACAGACTTCTTCCCATCATATATAATGGCGGTTCTTCTCCTTGTGGAGGGACCGATACAGTGGCATTAATCAGTAGAAGCTGAACTGAACTGGGAAGTCACCAAGGCTGCAAAGTACATTCCAAACTTAAATGTAAATTATTCTGTGTTGTCTGCTGGTCTGTTTGCGTGTTTTTAAACAAGCACTGTTTATCTGTTTGGAAGACGGAATGTTAACTGTGTGGTCTAGTTATCCCTTACCTGGAAAATGCCTTCCTCTGTGGGTCTCAGTGAATCCCACTCAGGAGAATCCAGGAACTGAAAGGGGAAAATGTAATGCAGAAATTCGCCATCAACTGTTACTTTGATCCTACCAAAACACAAGAGCATCATTTATGAGGGAAGGAGAAAGCACGTAATGTGGGGAAGCATGTATTTCACGCCTCAGATGACTTCTTTGCCCTTTAGAATTTTGAAGGGCAAAGTATTAAATTCATTCATTACAATAATGGCATAATATCGTGTAACATCAATGTACTGATGTTCTTCACACAAGATTCTGGAATACTGAGTGAAATTCATCAAGTTGTACATTTATGACATATGTCCATTTGTGTGTATGTATTATCCTTTCATAAAAAGTTTCAATGCACTCGGTCAAGTTTTAAATTAAGTAGGCAAACATTTAAGAACATGAAGGAGTTCTGCTCTAACTACCTCTGTAAACTTAAATTTTGACCTTTTTAAAAACATAAATAATCAGTTATTGTTTTCTCCTCCATTGTTTAAACTTTTATATATACTCTTGAGATGCCCCCCTCCCCTCGCCACCTGCTTCTAGCAAGTGGGCAATTGCTAGAATTTCCTGGAAAAAAAATTTGATAATTATAGAATTTAAATATTCTCTATTACTTGAAAGAATGCCCTATCAAAGAGTCTATTAAAATTACTTTGCATGCCAACATAAGAAATCTACTAATTCAAGCTGGCATCACCTCTTCTTTATTTTCAGTGATTAGCTAGGAAACAAATACCATATCTAGATAAACAAATTAATACTTTAATTTTAAGGTCCACATCATTTGATTTCTAGGACAATATATTAAGACTCTAGATTATTTCCTGCTTCAAGTAAATAATACCATGTACTACTCTAAATGCCTATGTCTATGGGATTCATGTGTCAAAGACTTTCTCAAGCCTCAGGGTGCTAAATGCCACTCAGGACTTTGCTACAAGGAGATGGAAAAATATAGTGGAAGGAAACACAAATAAATAACTAATAAAGGGGAAACGCATGCAAGCACCAAAGGTACAAACCTTCCTGAAACAAGCAGAGAGAGTTTATCAATGGAGGTTTTCCCCTGCATGGCATAACAGTGCTCCTTTTCCAAAGTAACCACTTCAGAGCTCAAAGCAATCGTTCTGAAGACTGGCAAAGAGATCCCCAGGGGCTGGAAAAGGGAGCTGTACAACACCTGGAATTCTCGGGCAAAGGTTATGCTGCGAACTTGATATGCAATATGAACAAATTGCATGAAGCAGATGACAAACAGTACAAAATTCCAGGAAAATATGTCAGCTGCGCAGACATCTACCCAAGCCCAGACAGCAGAACAGAGAAAACCCAGCCCCAGCAAACTGAAGACATAAAGGAGCCCAAAGAATCCACTGCCACCCATGAAACCTACTACAAATAAAATACTGGCAAGATGATAAATGGCTCCTTCTGCCTCCTGCTTCCAGGCTGTGCAGACTGGGTGTTCATCTACTAGATTCTTCCATAAACTTGAATTTCTTTCCATGTCTGTAATAGTGTCTGGTTCACTGTTCAGTTGACTTTACATGGCACTGAAGCAAGTAACTAAGTCCTTTGCTTTTCCATCATCAGTGTTTTGCTCAGTCTTCACAAAATCGGAGAAAACCTGGATACTGGAGTTGGCAGTGGTAAAAAGTTTGGTGTATATGGATTGTGAAAAACTAAGAATCCCATGCTAGTTTAAGTTCATCTGGGCTCCTGATTAGCTCAAGTCCACAAATATTTTGTTATTTCCTGTACAAGAGAAAAAAAGATAACCTAATTAAACAAAATGGAGAATTGAGAGGTATATTTAATGAATCAACAGCATTACTTATGCAAGATGACATACTAATTTCTATGAAGTTAGAATATTTAAAGCACAAATCCTTCAAGTATTAATTAAATTTCTATTATAAAAAGTATATTTATTAGAATTAGCTATTTACATATTTTTCAAGGTAGCTAAATGCTCTATAACCAGCTAGTTTCTATAGCAATGGTTCAGTGTACCTCAGAAACACTTGGGACAGTAACCAAAAATGCAGATTCACAGAATGTTTCTAGACATACTGAATCAGAATTGCTGAGGGTGGGACCCTGGTGTTTGTATTTTGAGTAAGCTTCCCATGTGATTCTGATACATTAACACATGGTCATCCATGGTCACCCTTTGAGGGATACTGTCAGACAATACATTTTTCACTCTTTACACATGAAGAATTTGAAGCTCAGAGAGGCCAAGTAACTTATCCTAGACCACAAAGTAGTCAGTGGCAGAGCAGAACTTCAGCACCTGTGCCCACGTGCTGGGTCCAATCATTTGGCTTCTTACAAAAGATGTTTTAAATTTGGCACTGTAAGGAGCCCTACTAAATCAATAGACATAGAAACACATAATTAGGAGTCAGATTTTAAGAGCACGTAATGTTTAATCAATTAGATGGAAATGATTTGAGAAATATAAATTCACTACTACTTTGCTGTATCAGTGGTTATTTCAGGTTAAAGGTTGCATCCATATAACTAAATAAGTATTAATACTCCTGCTTCTTACACATTTATTTAACAGATGGTCAAAAATGTTACTGACTCTCTTCTTCTGCACATGTATTCTCTACCCTTTCAGCCATATGGTGAAAATGCTAATATGTGATCTGAGTCAGGAAAGAATTAGCCATGATGACAGAGCTATAGGATATATGTATCATTTGCCACCAGGTTTCCTAACAATAAATGGATTCAATGTAAAGCATTCATTAGATTACTTTTTAAACCATGATAGCATCAAAAGCTTGAACTTGTGTGCTATATTTAGTGTTCTATTTTTGAAACAGATTATTTCCAGAACATGTGTTAATAAAATATCAGATATCACAGGTCTTGTCCCATAGGGAAGAAAAATACACACACAGAGGCGAAAAGGACTTAGCTGGAGTAAAAAAAGGGAACAGTGTAATCACCAACCAAATTAGAAATGGAAATAAAGGAATTGCTGTTGTTGAAGTTCCTGGTTTTCCTCTTGGATAGTGATTTTCTCAGGAAGTAATAACTTTAAGAACACTTCCAGGTGAATCAAACAAAAGGAGAGAAAAAGAATTACTTACACCTACAACTTACAGTCATATTGTTATTATTTAACCTGTGTTCAAAAACATTTTAAATATTCTGCATATCCCTAATTATTTTCCTCCCCCATAACAAACCTGTGAAACGATGAGATTCAAGGTAGATGAGCATCCTGAACATATTCAATGTCTCTCCTTCTAAACAAAACACAAATTTCTCTACTACTAGTTACAACAGAGAAAAAATTTTATAAATACAATGAGTAGTGAGAACTGCAGAATACCGGACTGCAAATGTCAGTCTCCCTGCTGTTTTATTTTTAAAACTCGGGTACTTTAAGTCAATCACTTCTTTGGGACACCAAATGTAGCCACAAAAGCCAGTATTAAAAAGAATTGCTAGTAGAGTTCTGAACTTTGGTTTGAACTTCCTTAAAAATTTATAATCCTCAATGAAATGTTAAAATGATGCTAATAGAGAAAGGCCACGTAAAACATCTGTGGCAATTCAGAAGGGAACTTATGGGAATCTTGTCCCCTTAAAAATCTTGATTTGGGGGATATATGGTGTCTCCTACATTCCAGGGGTGTGATGTATTATGATTATAAGAGGAGCTGTGCTTCCGGTCCTTTCCAGTCTACTTCTGTTTCATTAAGCTGCTAGACAGCCATCTTTTATGCTTGATACTGTATTGCTCAATGCAGGGTGCTGACTTGCCCCGATTAAATTACTCCACACCCAGCCTTTCTCCACTTGGTATGTTTTTATTCAGTCACCAAAACAGATTTACTTTATTAGAAGAGGGAAAAATGACAGGAGCAGGTGATGAGCAGGAGTATCTCTCCAATACATGCCAGGAGCACTATATGAATGTTGATCATGATTCATCAATCGGCTGCCTGCCTTAAAGGCTTGTAGGTCTTAAGTCATATTTTTGTGTAAATAAATGCTGACATGCTAAAGTGGCACAATGGATTTCTTCCCTAAGCAATAAAGTTAATCTTCCCTGCAAAAGAAGTCAGCACACTGAGCTACAAATGGTAGAGACAAAATTAAGTACAAACAAACACAATAGGTCCAAATTCATCCCTCTTTTTCTTCTTTAAATTGTAACACTCTGAGTTCTAAAGAAATAAGGAAATGTAAAAGAAGATACAAGAATGCTCAGTGAAATGTGATATAAACCCAGTGGCAAACTGATGAAGATCAGCTCAGAAATTATGTTGATCTGCTCAGAAATTTTACATTTATTATCTCACTGCATCACACTCATTGCCATGAGGGAGGCAGAATACAAGTCATCATGCCCAGCTTACAAATGAGAAAAGCAGGGCACGATGTTGGTTAAGTCAGCAGCTTCAGGTAAAAGAGGCAGAAAGTCACATACAGCCGTGTGGAAGCTCAAGTCCCCCTCCGCCCAGCTACGTGCCCTCTCCAGCAGGCAATGCTGCCTCTCAAGCTGGGGAATGAAATATTAATGTACTGGGAAACTAAAGTGGGATATTCTTCCAGGATTGGTTTGCCAAGAAAATAAAAATCCTAACAGTGGATATTTGAGACTTGCTATATCTGCTTGTAGTGCTGAATCCAGAATACTTAGAATACTGCCGGCGACACAGAAAGCCACTCATGAAACAATTTGCTGTATTATTTTTCAACATTGACTGACTTGCTCTCCTAGACTCTAAAATTCTAAAGAGTAGCAGGGGGCAAAGACAAATGTTTTTGTATTTCTGACCGCTGGCACTCAATGAATGTTGATTGAGTACACTGGTCTAGAACTGCGAGCCCTGCCTTCTCCATTCCCACCCTCCACCCCATTTAATGGATGTTCTAACATCTGCCACCTAGGGGCACAGAAGTGGGCAGGATCCAAACATCCAAGATACTTCAGCACAAAGACACTGAGGAGTTGGGGCATCACTTTTTCAAAATGTGGGCAGAACCCCAAATTCACAGGGGAATCCTTTTGTCTGCTTACAACCTTGAGCTACTTAAGAGCAGTTTAACTATGGCTTTGATGAAAAACAACTCTGGTAGCCAGCAGTATTGAGTTAGTTTTGGTTGCTAGGCGACCCACAACTCAAGATTCCATCAATATTCTACTCATTAATTGGAATCAGATCCCAATTGGTATGTGTTCCAAATGCTAAATTTCATTTTCTTAAGCTGGCTTTTTCTACTTATCCTTGTGGTAGTTTACTCAGAATCTACGTGCCAGGCATATTTTTAAAATTATCTCATTTAACAACCCCACGAGGAAGGTACTATTATCTCCATTTTACAGATAAGAAAGCTGAAATTCAGAGAAATTGTTCACAGTCACACTGTTTTAATAGAACTAAGATTCTATGTCTGCCTGATTCCAAAGCTCACAATATACACCACATTATTCTGCTTCCTCTATATCAGAGACACCAGAACATTCTGCAGAGCAAAGGATCTGGATTTTAATCCCTATTTTTAAGGGACTAG
The DNA here is from genome assembly GCF_000696425.1 of Galeopterus variegatus. Lineage (NCBI taxonomy): Eukaryota > Metazoa > Chordata > Mammalia > Dermoptera > Cynocephalidae > Galeopterus > Galeopterus variegatus. The sequence goes on along the minus strand of NW_007726602.1, from coordinate 73,884 downwards.
AAAGGCACGCTTTCTCCTCGTGTGTTCTCATTTCTATCCTTTGCTCAGATGAGGAGACATTATCCTTTTTCACATTCATCATTCAAGAGGGCTCAAGGATTACCAATATTTCGTAGTAGCATTTCCTGATCATGGTGGCCTGAAGTGCACCTTCTAGGCTTTGAGTTTATATCTGTCCACATGGCTTCCATCATATGTTATTTTATACTGACCATTGATAAACATGGGCATGCAAGTATCCCTTCAACATGATAATTTCTATTCTTTTGGGTCTATATCCAGCAGTGGGACTGCTGGACCATATGGTAGTTCTATCTGTAGTTGTTTAAGGAAGCTCCATACCATTTTCCATAATGGCTGCAGCAATTTACAGTCTCACCAACAGTGTAGGAGAGCCCATTATATATATATTTTTTCCTTTTGAAAACATCACAATTTGTTTATTTTATCAGTTGGGGTACATATTCCAAAATTTTTTGGAAAAAAAAAGAACACAGGTTGTGTGTGTGTGCATGTGCGTGTATAAAATATTTCTCTCTATATTTTAATATATATACTTTAAATTCTTCTCTGTGTAGAACAGAGTGGATGTTCAATAAATGTTCACTGATGATAAAGGTAGCAATGCTAAAGTAGTAAAGCAGCTTTTGGAATACAGTTTTGGAACAAGCAGGTTAATAAGTCAAGAAGCCCAAGTGAGATATGACTAATACCTGAATCGATGATTTAGGTATTAGATTAGCAAAAAAAGGAAACACATATTAGGCCATGAGGAAAAAATGAAAGGATCTATTGAGACAGAGGAACAGAGAAGGGTTGAAGACATTTTGGAATTACACAAGTTAGGAAAGAAATCAGAGGGAAAGGGAACTCAGTTTTACTCATATTTAACCTGATACGCATGGTCTAGCAGAATTCACAACAGAAGGGACAGGATAAAATGGGAGAGATTTAACAGGCCTACACTACACAAAGACTAGGGTTTGGCAAGATAATATAGAAAGTGAGTATAAGGAGAAGTGAGGGTGAAAGTTAAATGCCCATGATCAGAGGCTTTAGATAGAACTGCAGAAGTGGGCTCTCCAGTATGGTAGCCGTTTGCCACAAGCAGCTACTGAGCACCTGAAATGTGGCTGTTCTGAATTCAGACATGTTGTTCACAATGGATTTCAAAGACAGCACAAAAGAAAGAATATGTCATTAATCATCTTTATATTATATGTTGAAATGATAATGTTCTGGAGATAGTGGGTTAAATAAAATCTATTATTAAAGCTATTTTAACCTATTCTTACTTTTTAAAAGATGTTGCTACTAGAAAATTTAAAATTACATATGTAGCTTGCATTATATTTCTATTGGACAGTGCTAGTCTAAAGTGTCTCAAGTAATAGAGGAAATGAAAAGACTTGGCATGATTCTGTGCAAATAGTGCACATGTATAACACATAAGTGTATAAATATGGAAGAATTATCCAAGATTAAGAACAGAAAGTTTATATAAATGTAAATTATGTTGGCTACAATATTCACATGCTACAGTCAGTCAGATGTTACCCAAGGCATAGATGTCACCATCTGTTTTCTGCCTACAAGGGTGGCCAACTCTACTGTAGCTCTTAACTCCTTTATCCTACCAAGAGAAGCACCACCTTTTTCCGTTTGCCTTAGGAGAGTTCCACTTTCCCACTTTTTGAGGGATCTTCAAAAAGTTCATGGAAAATGCACATTATTAAAAAACGATGCATGGATTTCAAAATTTTTCTTTACCAAAATAAAGTCATACTAACTTATAACACGTCTAAGAGGATTTAGTTTGAGGCATTAAGAAAGACATCACTTTGAAAAGAGACCCTAACAGAGCAAGATGAATTCTGCTAAAATTGAGGCAAGGGCAAACATCAAATTGACAGTGAAGCTTGGGTGAAAGAATGTTGAAATCACTGATGCTTTGTTAAAAGTTTATGGTGACAATGCCCCAAAGAAATAAACAGTTCACAAATGGATAACTTGTCTTAAGAAGGGCCAAGATGATGGTGAAGATGAAGCTTGCAGCAGACCCTCTACATCAATTTGGGAGGGAAAAATGAATCTTGTCTGTGCCCTAATTGAAGAGGACTGATGATTAGCAGCAGAAACAACAGCCAACGCCATAGACATCTCAATGGTTCAGCTTACGCAATTCTGTCAGAAAAATTACAGTCGAGCAAACTTTCCACTCAATGGGTGCCAAAACTGTTGTGCCCAGATCAGCTACAGACCAGGGCAGAGCTTTCAGTGGAAATTTTAAACAAGCTGGATCAAAATCCTGAAGCATTTCTTCAAAGAACTGTAACAGGAGATGAAATGTGGCTTTACCAGTACCATCCTGAAGACAAAGCACAATCAAAGCCATAGATGACAAGAGGTGGAAGTGGTCCAGTCAAAGCAAAAGCAGACCGGTCAAGAGCAAAGGTCATGGCCACAGTTTTGGGGGATGCTCAAGGCATTCTGCTTGTTGACTTTATGGAGGAGCAAAGAACAATCACATCTGCTTATCAGGAGAGTGTTTTGAGAAAGTTAGCCAAAGCTTTAGTAGAAAAATGCCCAGGAAAGCTTCACCAGAGAGTCTTTTTCCACAACAATGCTCCTGCTCACTCCTCTCATTAAACAAGGGCAATTTTGCAAGAGTTTTCAGGGGAAATCATTAGGCATCCACTTTACAGTCCTGATTTGGCTCCTTCTGACTTCCTTTTCTCCCCCTAATCTTAAAACGTCTTTAAAGGGCACCCATTTTTCTTCAGTTCGTAATGTAGAAAAGACTGCACTGTGACAAGGTTACATTCCCAGGACCCTCAGTTCTTTAGGGATAGACTATATGGCTGGTATCACCACTTACAATAGTGTCTTGAACTTGATGGAGCTTATGCTGATAAATAAAATTTGTATTTTTAATTTTTATCTTTTAATTCCACTTTTCCACAAACCTTTTGAAGTCGCCTCATATTACATGGCTTAATTTTCTCATTTCATCTTCTGATGATGATACCTTATAGAATACAGTGGAAATCCCAGACAATCTCATTATTTTTGTACTGGCAACTGGACTGTGGCTTTCTGGATTCCAAAGGGTCCAGACCAGCCTTTGCTTTCACCTAATATATGGAAACTCTTCCTGTACCACTAATCTCCCAGGCTGGAGTATGCCTTTGATCTTCCTAACCAATGGGAGCATGGAAATTAGAAAACATGCCCACAGGCTATGCTTGACTGATTTGATTCTCATGTCTCAGCTAACATCACATTTTATTATCTCTAGCCATGATCGATCTCTCACTCTATCACACACTGTGGTAGGTAGAATTCTAGGATGGCTCCCTAGATTCCTTCCCCCCTGGGGTACACACCCTAATTAATTACCTCCCCTTGAGTGTGGGCAGAACCTGTGAACAGGACAGGATAGATGTTGCCTTGATTAGGTAACATTATATGGCAAGTGGTGGTGGAATAGTCACTCCTGCGATTATGCTGAGTTATACAGGACTGCACCATAGGACTGGAAAAGGATTAGAAGTCAGAGAAATGTGCTTCTACTGGCCTGGAAGAAGGAAAACATCCATGTTTTGAACTGCCTATAGGGTCTCTAAGGAAAGGAACTACAGGTGGCCTCCACAAGCTGAAAGAAGTCCCCAACCAACAGTTAGCTAGATAACTGGGACCTTAGTCCTAAAACTGCAAGGAACCAAATTCTGCCAACCACCTGAGGAGCTTGGAAGAGGACCCCAAACTCCAAATGTGAAGCGCGGTGTGCCTGACACTTTGACTGCAGGCTTGTAAGGCCCTGAGCAGAGGACCCAGGTCAATAGTGCCTAGACTCCTGACCCACAAAAACTGAGATAATAAATGTGTGTTGTTTTAAGCCACTGAGTTTGCGGTAATTTTTTAGTCAGCAACAGAAAACTAATCACACACACAGTCACAATTATGAGTACTCACTACACATGAAGCTTTTCATTAATCTAATAACCTGTATTTTATGATGGACTTAGAATATAGGTTTATGAAGCAGAAGACACCCAATCCTTGCTAGATTTACATCAGGAAAATCCAGTGAGAATGGTTCCTCTATAGCATCTGGAAAACAAGAAACTATGAGAGGCCCTGGGAATCACATTTAAATTCACCATAGTTCCCAGTATCACCTTAGAGGTTTTCCCTTTCATGGAGCCAGGTGGCCCTAACACTGATAAGCATTTGAACACATGGGCAACTTCCAGAATAGTTATGACATTCATATACCAATCTCCCAAATTCCTTGAATACCATGTTTCCTTGGTTGACTTTCAGCTCAGTCAGTTCCTTGTAAAATCAAGCCATAGATAGGGTATGTTTCAGATAAACCCAGAGATTGAAACTAAAAATACAGTCCACAGAAACTCAAAACAAATATATCTGTAATTCTTCAAATTGTGTGACTTCACCAAGGTCAGATGAGTTGAGCAATGGAAAATTAATGTAATATCCAGTTGCCACCTTCTCAATCCTCACATGCTACTACCAGCATCCAGCATTTACTGAGAACTTATGTGCCAAGGACTTTTCTAAGGATCTTACAATATCATGTCATTTACTCCCCACAATTTTTTGAAATAGTTTCACTATCCCCATTTTACAGATGAAAAAACTGAGGTGCAGAGAAGTTATGTAGGTTGCCTAAGGATACACAAATGATAGAGCCCAGATTCACTCCCAGGCAGGCAGGTCCAGTGTCTGATCTCTTAACCACCACGATATACTGCTTCATGTACGAAGTGAATCTAAATATCTGAATGTACTAGAACAAATCAACAACATTTTTGTTTTCTCCCATCAGTTTTAGATTCAAGTAATTTAAATGTTTTCTTAAGAAACTACAGTTTTTTGAGCCATAGAGGGAAGGGAGAGTGGGTCCCACCAATTGACTCCCTCAGCCCTGTAATTCCAAAAATCCTTGACTTGAAGAAGCAGCAGTAAACCTGTCTTTCCCAATCTTGCCGTTTGACTGCTTTAAATAATTGCTAGGCTCTGCTCAAGTTCTTCATATTCTGGAAATGGTTAAAGGCACAAGCAGGAAGCTGTTCCCTTTTGATCACCTGCTATGACATCATGCAGTAAGTCTACCAGAGAGAGATTCCTGATGAAAGATGGACGAGGCACTAGATACACTGAGAAGTCTTTTCTTGATGTGAATCAATGGTACACACCTACACTTCCCTTTACTCCAAGTGATCTATGTGCAGCAAATGAACTTACTTCTATGTTTAGAACAGGTTCTCAAGTTCCTTCTGGAAAATAGCTCTAACAAGATCATGTATGCTAGCTAATTGGCTACAATCTTTTCTTTTTTTTCTTTCTTTCTTTTTTTTTTTTTCTGGCTAAATAACCTGGTGGACCAAACAACTGGTCAGGGGAGTCACTTTTGGCCCTTAGTTACACTTGGACTTTTTTACTACAGGCAATGCCAGGGGTAGGTATGACCCTTATTGTCTCAAAAGCTTGACATTTAATAGCACTTCTATGCTACTTTTAATCAACTAAAGTCAATTCTGCTATAACACAACATATGTGATCCTAAAAAAATCACTCCACTATGCAAAATAGTGCAATAAAAACCACAGGGCTTATGGGAAGAATGGGGTTAGGGAGATAACACCTAAAATCCTCATCAGTGGCACATTTTTAAAAAGATAGGAATTTAATAAAAATAGCCCAATTTTATATACATGAAATGGTTAAAAATACACAAATACAACACTTGACTTTAAAAAAGACCTGAAGCTTGCTTAGGGAAGTGGCACAGGAAAGGTTGCAATTTGTGAGTAATTGTGAAGTGGTGGAAGAAGGAATAAAAATTGCCATCTTTCATAGCCTAAAATCTTGGGGCATCTTTTTCTACCTTTGAAATGTAGGTCCTTGGAGGTATTCATTTACAATAAATACCTGTTTCATCAAAATTGAAATTTTGATCCAGTGTATACCCTTCTTCAATTGACTTCTGTATCACTGCTGGACATTCTTTTGTTTTAGCCAAACAGCATTTGACAACTACTGATGTTTGAAACCACCAAACCAGCCACTAGTAGGGCTGAAAGGAGCACTTCTGCAGCATGTGGTGATTTCCCTTTAAGGTGTTCCTATAGGGTGAGAAATCTCTATGAGGAAAGACTGTTCACTGTTTGGTCCTTGTATTAGTCTGTTTCTGTTGCTTAGAATGAAATACCTAGAACTGGATAATTTATAAAGAAACAGTATTTATTGTTTACAGTTTTGGAGGCTAGGAAGTCCAAAGTCCGGGGAACACGTCTGGTGAGGATCTTTCTTGGTGGTGGCTTCAGCGACACAGGGATCACATTGTGAGAAAGGCAGAGCAGAGAGAGAGTAACCTCCTGACTCTCATTTTAAAGCCAGCAGAGCCACTCCCACTGTTCCAAGAATGGATTGAACCATTCACGAGGGTGCAGTCATCACAATCCAATCACCTCTTCAAGACCCCCCTTTCAATTACTGTAACCCTTAACAGTTACAGCGGGATTAGGCCTTGATGAGTCTGGGGAGGTGAGGGGGATATTCAATCCACTGCAGTCCTCAGTCTACATGTCTCACAATCTTTCCATTTCTTCTGTTTCTTTAAACCATGTTACGGACATCATAGGACCTGAAGTTATTCCAGTCATAGATTTTTATTTCTGCAGCACTGCTCCTGATGATCCCCAATGTGGATTATTCCCTTATTCTTGCTGCTCAGGAGACCCACATATTCTCTCGATTCTTTCAAAACACTTGATTATTTCAAGCTTCTCTTCACTATTAAAGCTTTCCTTTTGAATGCACTATTTGATACTTTAAAACCAAGATGCTTAGACAAGTTTGGGATGTTGAACGAATGTATTTTCATATAAGAAAGTTCACAAGTGTGAAAGAATAGCAAAACATAACCTTGCAGGATAACACATGATAAGCCAAGACATCTGGTAGATGTTTTAGATGTGTGCGTGTTTGCATTTTGTGTATTCCTACATGGCTTAGTTCAGCTGGTTGCAGTTTAATGCATTCACCCAGTGTTTCTCATGGAGTAAATCATGCATAAACAAACACAAGTCCTGTTATGCTTAGATTGTTCACTAATATATCAATTGTGTTAGAATGATGCTTACTTCAAAACAAGCATTATAGCATAATTGACTGTATCATTAACTCTCAAATGGTCAGTAAAATATTATTAATTAATATATGCAATAATTCAGAAAATCCCTGCCCTTATGGAGCTTACATTTTAGTGAAATTCAAATTTTGACACTACTTAAGCCCAGCTTCCAAATTATGGGGTCTATTTCAAATAGCTAAAAATATACCTTATATGCAAATAAACTTAAAGTACTTGAAACTCATTTAAAGTCAGTTGCTGCACACTAAATTTTAAGTAAATGCTACATTTAAGAAGACAACATAAAGTCTTAAAAATCAGAAAGCAAACAAGCTTGTTTTTTAGAACTTCCATCAAAGACCAAAACAATTTTTAAAAATTCAAAACCCTGGGCCGGCCCGGTGGCGCACTGGATAGTGCGCCGCTTGGGAAGCGCGGCGGCGCTCCCGCCCGAGGGTTCGGATCCCACATACAGACCGGTTCCCGCTCACTGGCTGGGCGAGGCGGGGGAGCAGCACCAAGGGTTGCGATCCCGTTGCCGGTCCCCGGTCCGGTGCGGGGGCAACGCTGAGGGTTGCGATCCGTTGCCGGACACGGAAAAAGACAAAAGATCAAAAAAAAAAAAAATTCAAAACCCTAAAGCATTATATGTGCTACTGCGGTAGCACATTACATATTAATGTGTTTATGAATAACAAAGAATAGGTTTATGTTTATCCAGGGATAAACTAATTTATATGTAGTATTTTTTTTCTTTCCAAATCTTTAGCAATTAATCAGGCATAAATGATATACTGAAATGCCTGTACTTATCACAGAAAACTACATGATCTTATGGGTTTAATTATAAAGACATAAGTTACACAAAACAAAAAAAAATCACTATGTTTCATTAAATAATCAAATAATCAGTAAGAGTCATCCTTTTATTATATTATTCTATGAAAAAAGATTTTATTAGCACATTGACCTTTTAATTCCTTACCATATTGACATCATTGCACATATTAATGGTGAATATTTAATATATGTCAATACTACCTGCTATATCTGTAGCTTAAAAAACTGTTGTAATACCTTAGTTCCACAAAAATGTTGATGAATATTAATACTTAATAGTCAAGCATTTCTTTTCTCATTAGATTTCTTTGGTTACACAGACTCTTTGGTATTGGCTGACAGTACACATTTACATGAAAACTGCAAGAACTTTTTTTTTTAAGTGTGTCTTGTGGTTGTGATCAAAGAGGAGGGTAGCATAGTGTAGTAAAAGTATAGAACTAGATGCAAAAGAACACAGGCTCTATTCCTGGCTCTGGCATTTAATGTCTCTGGGCCTCAGTTCCCTGAAATCAGGGGTAATGTGTCCTCTCATCACCAGGGGACACATTAATGGTTCCTGCAGCAATCAGACAGCCAACATAAACGAGAAAAGCATGGTATTAAAAAAGCCACCTGGATTACGCAGGCCCCATCCCAGGGGGCAGTGTTTCCTTAGCTCCAGCTGACTGTGGTAGGCCCAGTGTTGTCAGATTGTCTGATTTTTCAAGAGAAGCTGGAAACCCAGATTTTACGGGAACTCCCCTGATTTTAAAACACTGGTAGCTAACTAACATTTTTACAAACACTGTTAAGAGCCAATGCTGAGCAGGCAAAACTTCAGAGGCCAGATAGCTAAGGTCTATGTTAGACCAAATGAATCTGCATTAAATTGACCACATTTACATCTTTTTATATTTAGCTTTCTCTTTTTCTGAGCAAAAGTTCTTCATCAGGAATTACTTCCTCCCACAGCACAAGTAGAATCTTTATCTTAAACTTCCTTTCTTATTTGACCAAGTATTGGTCAAGAATGGTCCACTAGTTCTTGAGTTTCTGTAAGTTGCCAAGATTTTACTTAAACTTGAAAATAAGCACAAAGAACAGAAAGCAAAGCTAAGATCCCACAACAAACAGAAATTCCAAATAGAAAATTTTAAAATGTTTTTGCATATCTCTTTTCCATGGATATTAAATTTCCTTTTATAACAGAGGAAACAAGGCACTATCTATCATTTATGCAATGTGGCTTCCAAAACAATTATAATGTAATATGTTTTTGTAACCTGGATTTTAACATCACTCCTCCCCCATCCTGAATGGAGGAAGAAATACAATAAGTAATAACAACCAACATCTGTTGGGCAGCACTCTATGTCAGAACCTGCACCAAGCTTTTCTATGTCATTTCATAGCTACAAGAATAGTGGAAGCAGAAGGAGGGGTAGTTATTTTCCTACTTTTCAGGCAAGGAAACCTCTTTTAAAAAGACTCAGCCAAGTTAGAATGAAAGAATCTTCATTCCTGACCTGTTGTTGCTTAAATCATGCCACATTTTCATTTATAAATCAGTTACATTTTAATCATTTCGAAAATCACCATGAATGCAGAAGAAAACAGAGAAATTAAAACACAGAGAAGATAATTGATATGGAAGACAGAGACAAGACAATGTTAGAATAATAGATGTCTCTGAAGTAGAGAATTACAAAATACAAAAGAAAAATCATTCATAATAATAAAAAGAAATCATCCCAAAATTAAGAACAGATTTTCCAACAGAAAGAATGTACTAAGTTCCATGAAAAATAGGTACAAAACTTAACTATGATATAACGTAGCTGAGTTACTAAACTTCAATAACAGAAAGAATACTTTAGGACTCCAAGCAGAAAAAGCAATTCAACTGCACAGGGGAAACTTTAGAGGCCCTTCGACTTCTCAATAGCCACATTAGTTGCCAGAGCTAAGGGGACAAGGGCTACATAATTCTGAGGCAAGGAAACTGTGGCTCAAAAATGTTACAATCAACCACATGGTAATTTGAGTATAGCAATAAAAGATGGACATTTCAAAAATAAAAAGGCACAGGAAATGAGCCCTTCTTGAAAACAAACAAATACATGGTGACAAAACCTAGCCAATCAAGAGATCAATTGAAATCTAAGAGTTGATACTTGAGATGCCATGGCAAAAGGACCAGTGGTCAGCCATAATTCTAGAAGACTAAATAACACCTGAAGTGAGGTTTAAAAAATGCAGTGCAAATGTTGTAGATCCTCACAATATGAAAACATAAACATATGAAAAAAATTGGGATATGAGTAGATGTAAAACTTTAGGAAGTATGGTTTAAAAGTGCCAGCGCATAAAGAAACTCTGATGTCAAGTTCAGCAATCTCTTCACTTTGACTACAGGTTTTTCTTTTCCTGTTAGAATACCATTAAGTTCTTATTTAAAAAAAGAAAAAAAAAACAAAAAAACCCCGGTATCTCTGGCATTATTCTGTTAAAAGAAAAACTTTAGACAAATTAAATTTAACAGAGTTTACGTGAGCAAAGAACAATTCATGAATGAGGCAGCACACAAAACCAGAAGAGGTTCACAGAACTCTGCCCAGCAGTTTGAGCAGCAAATTTCATAAGCTGAACACAAAAGCAATGTAGAGAAATCACTTGATTGGCTACAGCTAGGTGGCTGCCTTATCTGGGCATGCTGACTGTGATTGGCTGAAACCTGGCTATTTGTTACAAAAAATATATGCCTAGGTTAAGTTTTGGTTGATGTACAAAGTTAGACTGAAGCTTGTGACACAGGAACTCAAAATAGGGAGACAGCCTCAGGTTAATGATTTCCTTCTTATTTAATTTAACAGTATTATTATTATTATTTTTGGCAGCTGGCCAGTATGGGTATCCGAACCCTTGACCTTGGTGTCATAACACCATGCTCTACCCAACTGAGCTAACCAGCCAGCCCGTAACAATCCTATTTTTTATAAAAAGTATTTCTGTCTTATCTATCAATATATCCTATTTGTGTAAATTCACAGAAAGACATACGGAATAATTTTCATTTAATGTTAAAGATGAGCATTTCTGGATGGTGGGAGACTATTTTTACTTTTTTCGCTTTGTATATCTGCTTCATTTGCATTCTTTTTAATGATATTAGAAAACTATGATTTTATATTTGAAAAATTTTGAATATGAAACTTTCAAAGAATATATTAAAAATTCATGAATCCAACAACCAGAATTAATAAATATCAACCCTGCCATATTTTCTTTAGATCTTTCAAAATAAAGAAAAAGTCCACAAAAAAAAATTAAAATCACCATGGATCATTCTCCAGCATTATTCTCTGCCCACCCACTCCTTATATATAAATTCTGTTTATCCACATAAATATTTGCCTACCAAAAAACACAATTTAATATGAAATGCTGGATTAGAAATGTCTTTTATATATTTTTTTTTTCAGATTCACACTTAGAATTTTTTTCTGGTGTATAATTTTAAACATAAAAGTAGAGAAAATAGTATACAATAAATCTTCAAATACCCATTACCCAGATTCAACAATTATCAAGATTTTGCCACAAAGAATTTTTTAAATTAAAAGCAAAACCTGTTATCTACTGTTCAGTCTGTAATTCGTTCAGTCAATAAAAAAACACTTTCCAAGGAAGACAGGGAGGACCAAGATGAAGTACGCTCTTTCTATGAGCAGACACTAGGTCTTACATACAGTGACCCATTTAGGAGATGTAGCAACTCTGCAACCTAAATACTATTATCATTACTGTACAGAGTGGAAAATGAAGCTGAGAGAGAGAGAGAGATTCTTCTGTAAGCTTAGCCAGCTTGTTCTTCTACTATTACCCCACAACCCCTTCCTTGAGGATCCCACCCTGGCCGATTTCACAGTCTGTGAGAGCCACTGGAGGTCATTATTCTGTTACAGAACAGAAAATGAGATCTTCAGTTTTGTGTGAATTAATCCCTGAATTCTGAGTTGGAGGAGGACCCAGCATTGTCATAAGTAATTTAAGTCAGCAAATTTAAAAAATACCTGCTGTAACTTTCACTTTAAGACATTTTCCTATAACTACATAGATAAAAGGAAGAAACATTTTCCCCTCTTCCTTTTAAAAAACCTAATTAATGATTCAATATACAGTACTCATCTACTAATTAGAGGTAAATTTGTCCTCTCTATTGCTCATAATCCTAGCTGAGCAATGACCATAATTACAAAAAACAATCTCAATTGCAATTTGCAGGCTTATTTTCCGAAATAATTCTGAGTATTTTCCAAAGCAGTTTTGAAATTTCTTGCCTGCCATGTTGCTTATGTGTTGTTATACTCATATATTGTAGCAAATGCTTCATAACATTCTCCATCTTTCCTGGAGACTGTTTCAAAATAAGCAGGGATGAATGTTCTAGTGTGTCAAATCTATTAGTCTCGTGGTAAGAAGAATGGGGATTTTGGTTTCCCATGACACATTTCTATTTAATAGCACAGAATGCAATCATTTAGAAGCACAGGAAGCACAGTGATTCAGCTATTTTGAGAGACTAATATGATTAAAGAAATTCAACTATCAAATGTCTCCCGTTTAAATGTATAAAATTTTGAGAACAGATAATATCTTATTCTAGATTTCAACTAATATTTGTATCCCAAACTCCTGAAGACACACAGATTTTTCAGGGCAAGAAAGAACCTCAGAGATCATATGGGATCTGAGATCGGCCAGATGTCTTCGTTTTGCAAATGTGGAAACTGAGATTCAATTTTTATTTATACTTTTTGTTCCATTTAGTTCTTATTTGGTTTTCTATTGCCACAAAGAACAATACCAAGTTACTGTACTCTCACAGGAGGGATATTTTCATGCAACGGTCCCTAGAATTAAATATAAGAGAAAAAATAGCCACTAAACAGTATGAACAGGCAGCAATAATTTTTAAAGGCTGCCATAAAACTCAATTGCAGTTTGCAAGCTTGCAAATTCAAAACACCTCATTACCGGAGTTAGAAATTCAAAATACCTCAGTACCGGAGTTAGAGTGAAGAGTCAGGAATCAAGAAAGTTTTTAGTAAATCCAATTATGTTCAAAAGTGGGCTTCTAATTCTACTTTTCCAGTTATTATTTACAGACAGAAGTGCCCACTTTTTGCAACCGTCAAAACAATTTTTTGCCTTAGTCCTCCTACTATACTTTGATTCTTGCCTTTAATCTTTTCCTAAAACATAGATCCTCAAAACTGTGCCACTGTAATTGGCCTTGCTAATGAAGTAATTTAGTGGTTTGCAAATTTCTTCGGGGGGCGGGGGGCAAGGGGATCCCCAGATAAAACAGGTCGGAGCGACCTTGGGTAAGCTTTTTCGTGTCCCCGACTCAGTGTGAAAACCGCGGTCAGGCTCTTTGCTACAGACGGGGAGGGGGAAAGGACTTCCCCAAGGTGAAACCCAAGGCTGCCAGGGCCCCTCGGACCGACTTTTCTCCCTCGCGAGTCCAGCCTGGTCTTCTTTGTATTCCAGGGTACCTGGGGCAAGAGTGGGACCCGTGGGAGCAGCTCTGGGAGGGAGACCCGCCTGGAAGCCCGGACGGCAGACGACTCGCGCTCCCCAGGGGTGGGCGCGGGCGGAAACCGCCGCCGCGGACCCCCAGCCCGGGGCTCGCGGGGCGGCAGCGGGGCGGCAGCGGGGCGGCGAGGGACAGCGCTCGCGGGGGCGGCGGGCGTGCAGCCCCCCCCCCGGGGG
>NW_007726602.1:25425-59757 GCF_000696425.1 Galeopterus variegatus | reverse complement strand
CACGCCGGGCGCCCCGGGGCGCAGTGGGGCGGGCGGGGGCGGCGGCCGCGCCTCGGCCGGGGCAACCCTAGCCCCCTGGGCACAGGCGGTGCGGACACCCGCGTGCTGGACTACCGAGAATCCTAGCCCCGCGGCGCACCGAAGTTTCCAAAGACGTGCGTCCCCAAGTGTCCACTGCGCACGGTTATAAAATGAACCGAGTATCGCTACTATACTAGGCAGGCAGCGATGGAGCTGACTACTGGAACGGAAAGCAGGTGTAGGGACTGCCCTCTCACCCCTACTCCACACACACCAGACCCACCATGAAAAGACAAAGGATCAGGGCAGATGAGGATGTCTGGGTGTCCAGGGCAGAGAAAGGTCATCATCTTTAGTCAAATCAGTGAACGTCTCAAAAAGCGCATGGGTAAAAAGGGCGTAGACAATCGTAAAAGGAGAAAAAAAGTTCAAATCAGTAATGAGTGAATTTTAAGCAATTAATCAAGAGCGTTTTTTTATTCCTGTGAAGTTAGCAAAGTTTTGTTTTGGGGACCAAACCATGTGGTGGTTGGTGAAATACACAGCGTGTTCAAGGATACCGTCTATTTCCTTCTTGCTCACTTTCATTTTATACAACTATGTTGGTAACAGTGATTCCGGGGACAAATATTTATTGAGTAAACAGTGTCTCTTTTGAGCACCAGAATAACCACTATGCAATTAATATAGATGGTAAAATGAGTTGATCCTGGAACTGTGTCAAAACTATTTATATTCCTGTATCTCATAAATGACTAGAATCACTTGACTCCCAGGCCTTGGCTCTTACTCTTCATTCTAAGGATTTGCTTAAGTGTTGTAAATCCAATTTGAACTGGATCTAGTTCATAGTATACATATATATATATATATGTCGTAGTAGCAAGTATTCAAATGAGAGCTTTGAAGGCCAAAGTGGAAAAGGGTTCTATGTGAAAATGGTGGAGCAGAGAGAGCAAGAGAAAGACTTTCCTCTTCTTTTGAAGCCCTCAGAACCATGCCCTGACCACCATTTTTAATCCATTCACTACTGCGTGGTCCTACAATCCAATCACCTTTTCAAGGCTCCACCTTTCAATTACCATAATAGGACTTCCCATCCTCTTAACAATCACAGTGTGGGCTAAGTTTCTAATACATAAAACTTGAAGGATGCAATTCAAGCTTCATTGAGTTTTGGGGGGACGTAATTCAATCCACTACATTCCACCCCTGGCCCCCAAAACTCATGTCTTTTCACATGCAATACTTTCATTTCATCCCCAAAGTCTTAACTTGTTTCAATTCAAAAGTCCGAAGTTCGAATTCCTATCTGTGAAGTCAATACAAGTCATCTACTTCCAAGATACAATAGTGGGACAAACATAGGGTACATATTCCCGTTCCAAAAGCGAGAAATAGGCCAAAAGAAAGGTGTAACAAGTCCCAAACAAGTCTGAAACCCAGCAGGGCAGGCATTAAACCTCAAAGCTGGCAAATCATGTACTTTGATCCATGTTTGACCTCCTCTGCACGCTGGTGTGGGGGCTGGGCCCACAAGTCCCTGGGCAGCTCTGCTCCTATGGCTTTCCTGGTTACAGGCCACACTTCAGCTCTCCCAGCCGGTGTTCCTCTCTGGTAGCTCCACAGATCTGGGGTCTTCATTTTGGTCCTGCTCTCATGGCTCCACTAGGCATGGTGCTGATGGGGTTTCTCTGCTGCAACTCTGACTCCATGTTTCCGTTCAGCATTGCTCTAGTGAAGGCTGTCTGCAGTGACTCTGTCCCAGTGACAGATCTCTTCCTGGGTCCCTGGACTTTTCCATATATCTCAAAGTCCGGACTTTCCCTGGACTTTGAGATCAGGGTGGAGGCTCCCAAGGCTTCAGAGCTCTGGCATTCTGCCAGCCTGAAAACCTAACACCACAGGGATGCCGCAAAGGCTGCAGGCTTGTATCTTCCAAAGCTGCATGTCCAGCCACATTTGGTGCCAGTTTAGTCACAGCTGGGGCGCAGGTGCTGGAAGCAGCTTCCCGAGGTGGCCCTTGGTAGTAAGCCCATGGAAGGAGCTTCAGGCCTGTTTCCCGAGACCATTTTGTCTCCCTAAGTCTTTGGGCCTGAAATGGAAGGGTTGGCCCCAGAGGCTTCTGCAATGCCTTCAGGGCCCTTTTCCCCTTCTCTTGATAGTCCTGTACTTTTGTGTTAATCTTCTTAGTACCATTGAATTTTTCTCTATATATAAAAGTTTACAGTATGGGTAGGGAAGTGAGAAGGCCATGAACTTTGACATCAGATGTACTCTGGTTTTAGATTTTGCTTTTTATTTAGTGTTCTACATTTTTTAAATTTAAGGACTATAGTCGTGGTTATTTTTAATTAAAACACTCAGAAACAACAAAGACATGCTTGTGTGACTGACCAATTCTAAGGTTGCCCTCAAGATTCCCAGCACCTCCAAGTGTTCACATCTTTGTGGGATGTCCTCCTCTTAAGTGCAGTTGGGACCTGTGACTTGCTTCTGAACAACAACTGTAGCAAAGGTGATGGATGTCACCCCCGTGACTACATTACATTGGAAACCTCTTTCAAGCAGAGTCTCTAGAGAATGTCTTGTCTGGCTTGATGAAGTAAGTGGCATGCCAGGGAACCCTATGTGGTAAGGAACTGTGGGTGGCTTTAGGAGTTGAAAGTCAGCCTCCAGCCAACGGTCAGCCAGCAAGAAGTCAGGGTCCTTGGTCCCACAAACCCAAGAAAGCAAATTCTGTCAACACTCCAAGTGACCTTGGCAGTAGATTCTTCCCCAGTCAAGCATCCAGATGAGACACAGACCAGACAACACCTTAATTTCAGCTTTTGTGAAACCCTAAGCAGAAGACCTGAGTTAATCCATTCCTGGTTTGGGAACCACCCCAAAATTGTGAAAGTGTACATGGAGTGCAAACTCTTCTTTGACAAATTTTGTGTTTCATATGGCTGCCCTGTTGCATTTCCATTTTTCTTACTTCTTCACATTCATTTCCCTGCCTTGATTATGGCAGAGTCTCCGTGAGACAAACAAAACAAAACAAAACTCTGTTGAAATAGAGCCCCACAGATCAGCCACAGCTCTAGAGCTCCCTGGGCCTCCAGTGGCATTTCTGCTTCAAAGATTGTATGTCTGAGATGCACAGCCTTCCTTCTTTCAGGTCCTTTGGGATAGTCTCTTGACTAAATCTACTGTGGCTGGATGCACAGCAATGTGAGGAATATTTATGGTGAAGAACTAAGAGCAAGTTAAGTACTAAACCATGTTTCAATTAATCCATATCTTGTACAGCTTTAATTTGAAGCTTCCAGGGTCAAGGAGGTTTCCTTCTCCTTGACATCAACTTGTTCCTTCTTGAGGCTCAACTTTGGGGTGTATGGACTTGTCTGCTAATTGCTCCCACTTCCAGATATGAATACAGCCTGGCTTGCTCACCCCCTGGCCCCTTCTTCCTTCCTTCCTTCTTTCTGTGCTTCTTTCATTTTTTTAAATTCTTGAATAATTCTCCCTAGTTCTCTTTCTGTATATCCTTCATTTTCTTTTTATCATTATACATTTTTAATTATACAAGTGATACATGAATATAATGTCATATACTAATGTATATTGTGTGGCATCAAAGTACATTTGAACTGTCTTTTTCAGACAACGAAATAGCTTGGAGTTTTTTATCTTTTTACATATGCAGTATATATAAAATCATTCTTTTAAACAACTGTATAATATTATCATATTATTCATATATCACAATGTATCCATCCCCTTAGATATTTAGGTTGTTTCCAATATTTTGATATAGTGAACAAATGCTGTGTGAATGACTCCTTGGGCACACATGTGATGATTTCCCTAAAATATACACCCAGAAGTAGAGGTCTGAGTATGCCCATTTTCATTTTATCTGCTACTGGCAAATTGTTCTCCAAAGTGGCCGTGGCCATTTCCACTCTTACCAGCTATGCAGGAGAGTGCTGCTTCCTGCATTCTCTTTTCTGCACACCCTCCACTGATGATATTACCCAACTTTAAAATTTTTGCTTTTGTATTTCTTTTCCCTTCTCTTTTTTTCTCCTTCTCCTCCTCCTCCCTGTCTCTCTCTTCTGCCTTCTCTCATTTCTCTGACTCTAATTCTCTCTCAGTTTCTTTTGCTCTTTTGTCTCTTCATCCTTTTCTGCTTTTTTAATTCATAATTTTTTAATTTAAAAATTTTAATTTATAATTTAATTTGTGACCCAATTTGTTACTTCATGAAGGTCATGAAAATACCTGTGTCAGTAAATGCACATTTACAAAATAATTGCAATGGCTGCAGAGTGTTCTTTCACTGTCCTGCCATGCTTTTTAAAAATTGAGGTATGCTTTGGATTGAATGTCCCCCCCAAAACTTAGTCCCCACTATGACAGTGTAAAGAGGGTGGGAAATCCTATTATGGTAATTGGAAGGTGGGACCTTGAAGAGGTGATTAGATTGTGTGGCCATGCCATAGTGAGTGGACTAATAATGGTGGTCAGGGGCGTGGTTTGGAGGGCTTTAAAAAGAGAGCATACAAAGAGTCTCTCTCTATCTGCTCCACTATTTTCTGCCATGTAAGATGTCTGGGTCACTGTTCCCACCACCAAGACCCTCACCAGATGTGTTCCCTGGACTTTGGACTTCCCAGCCTCTGAAACTGTAAACAATGAATTTCATTTTTTTGTAAAGTACCCAGTTCCAGACATTTTGTTATAAACAGCAAAAATGGACTAATAAAAGGTAAAATGCCCATAACATAAAATTAACCATCTTAATATGTACAATTTAGTGGCATTTAGTACTTCACAGTGTTGTGCAACCAACACACCTATCTATGTCCAAGACATTTTATCCCCCCAAAAGAAAACCCCATATCCATAAAGCCTTCACTTCCCAGTCCTCACTCTCCCAGTCCCTGGCAACCACTAATCTGCTTTCTGTCTTTGGATACTTCATATAAATGGAGTCATAAAATATGTGACATTGTGTGTCTTTTTTTTTTACTTAGCGTAATGTTTGTGAGGTTAATCCAGCATATAGGAACTTCATTCCTTTTTATAGAGTTTCTTTTGCTCTTTTGTCTCTTCATTCTTTTCTGCTTTTTTAATTTATAATTTTTTAATTTAAAATGTTTAATTTATGATTTAATTTGTGACCCAATTTGTTACTTAATGAAGGTCATGAGAATACCTGTGTCAGCAAATGCACATTTACAAAATAATTGCAATGGCTGCAGAGTGTTCTATCACTGTCCTGCCATGCTTTTCAAAAACTGAGGTATGCTTTGGATTGAATGTCCCCCCCAAAACTTAGTCCCCACTATGACAGTGTAAAGAGGGTGGGAAATCCTATTACAGTAATTGAAAGGTGGGTCCTTGAAGAGCTGATTAGATTGTGTGGCCATGCCACAGTGAGTGGACTAATAAGGATGGTCAGGGGTGTTATTTGGAGAGCTTTAAAAGGAGAGCACACACAGAGTCAGTCTCTATCTGCTCCACTATTTTCTGCCATGTAAGACATCTGGGTCACTGTTCCCACCCCCAAGACCCTCACCAGATGTATTCCCTGGACTTTGGACTTCCCAGCCTCTGAAACTGTAAACAATGAATTTCATTTTTTGTAAAGTACCCAGTTCCAGACATTTTGTTATAAACAACAGGAATGGACTAATACAAGGTAAAATGCCCATAACATAACATTAACCATCTTAATATGTACAATTTAGTGGCATTTAGTACTTCACAGTGTTATGCAACTAACACACCTATCTATGTCCAAGACATTTTATCCCCCCAAAAGAAAACTCCATATCCATAAAGCCTTCACTTCCCAGTCCTCACTTTCCCAGTCCCTGGCAACCACTAATCTGCTTTCTGTCTTTGGATACTTCATATAAATGGAGTCATAAAATATGTGACATTGCGTGTCTTATTTTTTTAATTAGCATAATGTTTGTGAGGTTAATCAAGCATATAGGAACTTCATTCCTTTTTATAGCTAAATAATATTCCATTGGATGGATATGCCACAATTTATTAAACTATTTCCCTATTAATGAACATTTGGGTATTTCTGCCTTTTGGCTATTGTGAATAGTGCTGCCATGAACATTTGTGTATAAGCTTTTGTTTGAATACCAGTTTTCAATTCTTTTGTGTATATACCTAGGAGAGAAATGTCTGAGTTGTATGGTAATTCTATGTTTAATTTTTTGAGGAGCTGCCAAGCTGTTTTCTGTAACAGCTGTGCCATTTTTAATTCCTACCATCAGTGTATGAGGGTTTCTATTTCTCCACATTCTTGACAACACTTGTTATTTTCCATTTTTAAAAAATCATAGCTATCCTAGTGGGTATGAGGTGGTATCTCATTGTTTCTGTGATGTGCATCTCTGTAATGACTAATGATGTTGAACGTCTTTCCATGCGCTTGTTGTGTATTTGCATATCTTCTTTGAAGAAATGTGCATTTGAGTCTTTTGCCAGTTTTTCAATTGGGTTCCTTGTCTTTTTGTTGTTAAGTTATAAGAGTTTTTGATATATTTTGGATATCAGTTGACATCTATCAGATATATGATTTTCAAATATTTTTTCATTCTGCAGGTTGTCTTTTTGTTTTCTTGATAGTGTCCTTTGATGCACAAAAGTTTTTAATTTTGCCAGAGTCTAATGTATCTATTTTTTCTTGTATTGTTTGTGCTTTTGGAGTCCTATCTAAGAATTCATTGCCAAATTCAAGGTCATGAAGATTTACTCCTATGTTTTCTTCTAAGAGTGTTAGAAGTTTAGGTCATTGATTTATTTTGAGTTTTGTTTTGTTTTGTTTTGTATATACTGTGGGGTAGAGATCCAACTTTGTTCTTTTGCATGTAGATATCCAGTTGTCCAGAACTATTTGTTGCAGAATATATTTTTTCCCCATTAAGTGATCTTGGCATTTATTGAAATCAATTGACCATAGATATATGGGTTTGTTTATGGACCCTCAATTCTATTCCGTATATTGACCTATACATCTATCCTTATGCCAGTACCATATTGTTTTGATTACTAGTATTTTGTTTTGTTTTTTTCTGGTAAGTTTTGAAATGAAGAATTGTAAGTCTTCCAACTTTGTTTTTCCTTTTTCAATATTGTTTTGGCTATTTGGCATCCACTATGAATTTTATGATCATCCTTTCCATTTCTGCAAAGAAAGGACATTCAGATTTTTTTAAAGGAATGAAATTTATTTCTTACAGTGTTGGAGGCTAGGATGTCCAAGGTCCAGGAGGCACATCTGGTGAGGGACTTCTTCCCGGTGGGAACTCTGCAGAGTTCCGTGGTGACATGAGGTATCACATGGCAAGGAGAGAGAAGAGCACTTTGCCATTGGGATTTTGATAGGGATTACAATGAATCTGTACATCACTTTGGGTAGTATTGCCATCTTAACAGTATTAAGTATTCCAATACATGAACATGGGATGTATTTTGGGATGTATTTCCATTTATTGAAGTCTTCTTTAAGTTCCTTCTGCAATGTTTTATAATTTTCAGTGTACAAACCTTATACTTCCTTAGTTAAATTTCTTTCTCATTTTTTTTTGCTTTTGCTTTCACTCTCCATTATCCTTCTTCCTTCTTTTTTTTGGGGGGGGGGTCTCAGAAGCTGAACAATTCTCCCATTTGAAAATGAAGCCCATTATATAGCTTTAGAGCAAAGTACTTTTAGAGCAGTCAAGACTCTATCTACTTACTCTTCCTGCAGTCTTGCTCATAGAAAGCCTTTGAGTTTCTCTTTTCTATGCACATGTTAGAGTCATAGTAGAATCAAGGCTGTTAGTGTTGCTTCCAGAACTGAAGTTACAATTTTGTTTTTACATAGGTGGGAGCCCAGCAGGCCTTAGGACAGCAGGACCTGGGCTGGGAACTTGGTCAGGGGAATGAGAAACTTGAGATGTAGTCCAGCAGACACACCCACTTGACTAGATCTCCATTAGCACTAAGGAAAAACCTTGGTCATTTCTATTTGCTTTCCCAAAGCTTTTTGAGTCTTCTCCAATTGAACATACTCCTGGAATCAATCCCTTGAGAGATTTGAGAGCTCCTAGCTTTTAGGTAAAAGTCATATCTTATGAAACTGCACTTTTATCCACCCAGAAACCCTTAGTCTCCACATTTAACAACAGCAATATTTGATTGGAGCAAATTGGTGGATCTCTAAGGCATTCAAGATTTTTATGAATTTAGTGTACACGGATATTTTGGGAGCCTCTAGTTGGTTTAAAATTTCACCGCTTCTGAACATCCCTGTTCTTAAGATATTTTCTGAAAGATGAACCATAAACTTCAGACTGACCCACCAAGGCCCAGGCAATTTTTTAAGTTTCATTCCTCATCCTGAGATATATCCTTATATAGTACAGGAGACAAAAGATTTAGTTAAAATAGAATATTGAATTTTTTTGAAACAATACCAGAATTTTTACATCATCAGAAGCATAACATCATTTTCTTTACATAAATTTTATTCTAAACAACAGGACCTAAATTCAAGAAATTCAGTATGTAGTTCAACAATAGTTACTTCTCAAAATGGTAAATAAAACTGACTGATACAAAAATCATAGTTAGATCTAGACAATATTGTTATGGAACTGAGTAAAAAAAATAAACACTGATCTATGAAAAAATAAATAAGAACTGAGTTTGAAATACTCCTGTCCCACCTGATCAAATTAAATTGTAAAGTAAATTAAAATAGAGAAAATTACAATTCTCGATATATGAAATAGACTACAAATGAAGAATAAACAATTGTGAAGAAATTTGTTTAAATGTTCACTTACCAAATGATACAATTAAAATATACAAATATTATGCAAGTACATAATTAAGCTCTTTTTATATAATATGGTAACCATTCAAAAAGAATATTCTTTTGTGCTTCCGTAAAGAGAGTGTTGTCACATAAGTAACTATAACTTAAACACAAACCTTAATGTCTGGGCTATAAAAGCGATTGTTCTCTCTCAGAAAATTAGATAGAAAGCTAATTACTGTCTAACAACTATTTCTCTAATTTATATCAAAGAGATTCTTGGAAAAAATTTGAAGGCCACAGTTTGAGGCCCAAGTCAGCATTTGAGAAGAAGCCTAGCTCTGCTCTATGGCAAAAACCCAACCACAGCCAATCTCTGAGCCCTCCAAAGCAATGACTGGGGTGAAACTGCCACTTAACGGGACCTGGGAAGAGCTGGGTCTTTCTTCCCTTAGTCCATGGTAGGTGGCAGAGACTAGACTGGCCCATTTCTGTCTGTGCTCCTCAAATCTCTGCATCTGACGCAAATTTATTCATCCAATGAGTATCAATAAAGTACCACCATGTGCCATGTGCTGTTCTGGGCATAGCAGCTCAGTACAGCTCTACAGACCATCATCATGGCATGACAATGGCAGCTCATTGCCAAACTCCATTTCCAAGGAAAATACAATCAGGAAAGAAAGCAGATTAGCCTCTAAATATATTCTGCCTATCTCTCAAATTTTAAAACCTGATTTCTGAGCGACTTAATAGCTGCTTTAACATGTGGAAATAATGAATGGGACATGTCTCATTTTCTATCTTATAGGTAATAGCTGGAATTGAGACACAATGCAAAGAGAAATAAATATTAGGCAAAGGTGTCTCACAATAGTAAGCTCTCTATTAGGAACTGTAGCTAAGATTTTAATTGAGAAAGCACATTTTAAAATTCAGTAGCCTTAACGGATTTTTAAATCACAAATTATCTCTGAGTTTTAGATGGAAGAATTAATGCTCAGAGTTAGAGAAATGGAAAATCGTCTATGGCCATACTACCCTGACTGCACTTGAGTCATCTGAGAAATGGAAATTTGCTGAAAAATAGAAATATAAACCAACTGCAGCGAAGACAAAAACAAGACAGGATTCCTCTGTAAAAACTTTCTTATTTTTATTGATTATTTTTCCATATTTTACTACATTCGAAACACAATTCTATTAAGAAATTGTAGTTGAAAACCTTTTTATTTAAACTTGCTGGCCTTTTTTCATTATACCTTTCATAAATGCTGGTAGAATGTCTGTATCAGCATCATCTTTAACAGCTGCAAGACTAAAAATTGAAGAACTAAAAAGAACAGTAGAACTTACAGAAAGTTATCACAACATAGTGTGGCTGAAGCACAAACTAAACAGTTATGAGATTAGGCTGCTAATTCTACCACTGGCCTCATGGTCAAGTGGGTAGGCCGTTGTTAAATTTCCAGATTAGCAGAGCTCAGAGGGGACTTACTAATCTAGAGGCTTATCATTCGTGGTAATTTTCATTAGTTCTTCAATATTAACCACACCTCTGAGGCTACAAT
Source organism: Galeopterus variegatus (assembly GCF_000696425.1). Taxonomy (NCBI): domain Eukaryota; kingdom Metazoa; phylum Chordata; class Mammalia; order Dermoptera; family Cynocephalidae; genus Galeopterus; species Galeopterus variegatus. The sequence goes on along the minus strand of NW_007726602.1, from coordinate 49,347 downwards.
TAGCATGATAAGATGATTTAGGTGTTAAGTATCATTCAATTTTTAGCTTTTTTTTTTTTTTCCTTAAAGGTGCCACATTGGATTGGACCTACAGGAAGCATCAAACATTTCCTTTCTAGGTTTGCTGTCATTATGTGAGACGATGCTAATTAGGCCCTTAGCACAGTGTTTGGCACAGAAGCTCTATCATCATTATTGTTGTTACTATTATCCATATGATGGACTATTACATATCTGAATTTTGTAAGAAAAAAATACATACAGTAAATATATGATCTTCTTTGATGTTAGAAGTGATGTTTATCTTATTTTTATTCCTTTCCGTTATTGCCTTTTTTTATATTGAACTATATTGTATGTATAATTAGAAAAAAGGAATTAAAAAGGCAAAGAACTCTTTAGAAAGAACAAGGTCACAACAAGGATCCTAACTTTCTTGTGGACCAGGCACAATTTGAATAATTGGTCCCCTTCACAGGCCCATTTATATAGAGGAGATGGGCTGCTCAGGTGGCCGTATGTAGGTGGCGCCAGCCATCAGGAGCATCCGACAGCCTTTCCCTTGATCACACAACGCACTGCCTGGGGTCACTAAGTACCCTCTGTGCACTTCCTCCAGGGAAGGAAGCTACATCTGGACACTTGGCACATGGGTGGTGGTGTTCTCTCTTTCTCTCTCTCTTTCTCTCTGTGATGTCCTTGGAGCCCTGCATGGGAAACTGAGATGTAAAGCGGGTGCCTTTGGAATTCTCTGGCCAGCAACAGTGTCTGTAGAACGGTCACTGTTCCTGGGAACTCCTTCTCTGGGTCTCATTACCTCATCATTAGATAAGGAGGAGGACAGTACTGTCTGCTCTCCTAGATAAGAGGATGACAGTACTGTCTGCTCTCCTTTTACAGAGGCATTCCAGGAACCAGCTGAGTGGCGTCTGATCCCTCTCTCTTTGTGACATATATCAGTGGTGTACAGGGGTGGATTCCTAGAATTGTAAGATGGAAAGGTGTCTCAGGAGGCCACCCATCCGGCCCATCTTTAAGGAGGACTGCAACCAAGGAACAAAGACGGTCAGGGCTGATTCCTTCTCAGCTTCGCTGCATAACTCATTTATGGCTCTAAAACCCAGCAGTCAGTAATGTCCTTTCTATCCCTCTGTAAATCTTTTGCTCTTAATAGAATCCCTCCTGGGACTTCTTCCAAACTGGTTCCTTAGTCTTCTCTGGTGTCTCCAATATCTTAGTATTCACTTGAAGTTGAGGAGTTCTAAACTCAGCATTTCCTCTGACAGATTCTAAGCAGTCTTGAGTAGAGTAAAACACAATTTGTATCCTTCAATGCTATACAACAGTAATTCCAGGCAGAGGGAACATGTTGTGAGGGAAAATTGGAACCTCAGTGTAGTGAATTGAATTATGTCCCCCCCAAACTCACTGGACCTTGAATTGTGTCCCCTAAGTTTTATGTGTTAGAAACTTAGCCCCCACTGTGACTGTTAAGAGGGTGGGAAATCCTATTATGGTAATTGAAAGGTGAAGCCTTGAAGAAGTGATTGGATTGTAAGACCGTGCTGTAGTGAATGGATTAAAAATGGTGGGCAGGGGAGTGGTTCTGAGGACTTAAAAAAAAAAAGGAGAGTCTGTCTTGCTGTCTCTCTGCTGTCTCTGCTTCCACCGTCTTGCAATGTGAGACCCCTGGGTCACTGTCGCCACCACCAGATGGACTCTGGACTTCCCACCCTCGGAAACAGTAAGCAATAAATTTAGTTTTCTTTTTAAATCACCCAGTTCAATGTACTTTGTTATAAGCAACAAAAACAGACTAATACACTCAGTGTGCCAGAAAAGTGACATCAGAATCCTGCTCCATAGTTCACCTGCTGGTGACCACTGGCAAGTGGTTTACTTTGCTTTGTCTCAGTCCTTCACAGGTGAAAAAGGAACAATAATAATAAAAATAATAATACTTCATATGGTCATTATGAGGAGTAGATGAGATAGTACATATAAAGTACTTGATTTATGTTGTACATAATTTTCATACAAAATGTCCTTAAATACAAGCCAATCACTTCATCAATTGTTCAATGGAAGAAATGCGATCTGTTCCAAAGCTGGAGAAGAAAAGTGGCTAGAGTGGACTTACTGTAAAACAGAACTATACTCTAAGGGATTTTCAAGGGCAATTTAACTGTCTTTAGTTTTTGCTTTAAATAATAACTTTAGAGCCTAGCTCCATGATAAGCTCCTGACTTCCTGAGGTAAGAGTTTGCCTTACAATTTTATAGTTTTCAGCAGTGTTCAAAGCAGCTTCTATAACCTATTTTTTAAGTTTAGTGATTTTGGAACCATTGCCCCAAGGATAAATAATATTTATAGACCTCAGGGAGAAAGAAATTGATTTAGAAATATCTTCTTTAATCCCCAGAAATCCCTATGAGATAGAAAAAACAAAACAAAACAAAAACTTATATATGAGCAGTGTGTTTGAAGTGGTCAATGCATGAGATAAAAGATACATTCTCATATTTTTAGGACAAAGTAAAAAACATGTTGCAAATGAGGCAAGTTTCCTTAGATCTAATAACAAATAAATGAAGGAGAAAACCCAAACCTTAGGAAGTTTCCCTTATGTCCATCAAGGTAAATAACAGGTTACAACTGCTTGTAACAGGTCAGGCACTATCTAAGTAGGATACACGTATTATGGCATTTAATCCTCATACAAACTTAAAAGTAGGTGTTGCTTCCTCCTTTTCTACTTAAGGAAGCTCAGGCATAGACGGATTAATCGTTCCAAGGCACATGTGGCGGAGCTGGATCTCAACTCAAGTGGCGGGCTCCGAGAGGCCACATCTTTCGCTGCCGTACCACGTTGCTTCTTTAGAGTGTTGCTGGTTGGGAACTTCTAGCACAGCCCTGTGTTTATCCCTAACTTGGGAAGAAGTACAGCACAGTAGTTAAATGCACATCTTCTTTTTCTTTTTGATACCTAAATGATTCATCTTTTAATCCTGGCCTCATCACTTAATAGAGAATCAGCGAGGAGCAATTGATGACCTTCCCTGCCCCCTCCATCTCAAACTCTGTCTTATAAAGAAACTGAGGTCTAAAGGAGTAAGATATTTAAAATAGAAATCATGTTATGTACCCAAACACTGAGTTGTTTTGCCACCTTCTGAGTCAGCTTGCTATCATCAAATCATAATGCATTCAGAAAGCTTTCTGTGCATCAGCTGTATTAGATACACCAAGTGGTTTTTTTTTTATTATTAATATAACCTACTAAGAATACATGAATAAGGCAGTGTGAATTATGGAGAAAATTACTTATAATACTTTGAATTAGCACTAATTTAAATAAGATAAATTCTCACTATTTCCTCTGATTCAGTGCATAATCTTTATTATTGCTTAAAGTATAATTTTTATATCCACTTAACAGTTAAGCAGCTAGTAGGAATAGCTACCATCTGCTGAGCACTTACTTTGTGTTAGGAACTTTACTTAAACTATCTCAATTCAGCTTTTCAGTGAGGTTGGCTGATGGGAAATTGGGGCATAGAGCAGTCTCCAGCACCTGGCTTTGGCTCCCACTATAACCTCAAGTGATGGAGGTAGTGTTAAAACTTTGAATCATTCTGGGCCGATCCCGTGGCGCACTCGGGAGGGTGCAGCACTGGGAGCGCCACGGGTTCTAATCCTATATAGGGATGGCCGGTGTGCTCACTGGCTGAGTGCGGTGCGGGCGACACCAAGCCAAGGGTTGCGATCCCCTTACTGGTCACAAAAAAAAAAAACCTACTTAAACTATCTCAATTCAGCTTCTCAGTGAGGTTGGCTGATGGGAAATTGGGGCATAGAGCAGTCTCCAGCACCTGGCTTTGGCTCGCACTATAACCTCAAGTGATGGAGGTAGTGTTAAAACTTTGAATCATTCTGATGCCCACGTGTGTGGATTTAACGACAGTCCTCTTCTGATTCCAGAAGTGTAACAACAAGGCTACGTTTATAGCTTCTGGCCTGCTACATTGCGACTTTAAAAGTCAGTATTTCTCCAATAGCTATTTTGCTACAAAATTTGCATAGTTGTTGATTCCCCTGAGTGCCCTCTATCCTAGGTGAATCTCTAGTCTGGCAGATTCCATACTCTGATCCTCAGTAAAAAATCTTCAAACTGGAAAAACAAGAGGCTTATTTATGAGTCCTTCAAAATCTATTATCCAGAAAGGAAGAAAAATCAACTGAATTCTTCAAATGTGGGCAAAAGATTAGCCCTGATTTACTCAACCTCTGAGATATTTCATGGTAGCTAGGGTAAAAATTCTTGGCTCTGTTAATCACATTTGGATGAAACATCACGTTTTATAGAAATCATCTCCAAATTGTTGTTTTGTTTCCGGCACTTTAATACAACTAATTCATCAGCAGAATGAGCAAGCCATTCTTGCAACAGAGCCAGGCTTCCTTGATGAAATAGAGCCACCACAAGCTGTTCTCCAGAATCTGAAAGGGTGTATCAGCCTGTGCTATGTGCCTTTTGCTTTTGAATTCTGTTGTCCACTGATAAGTATAAGATTGTAACTGATGTTTATCACAATAGGAAACAAAGTTACAGGATATCAGTTCTAGATTCTTACTGGTTTATCTTTCAAGTATGCTTTCTCTAAATAATATAAACAATACACACATGCACACACACGCCATTTCATCCCATATGAATTTCTTCATTGTATGACCTTCTGTTAACTAACCAAAATGGGTGCTTGAGAGAAGAAAACACAAATGAACCAAACTACCATGGAAATGGGAACCAAAGCAACTGATCTTAATTTGAGCAGCTCCGACTTCCTCTCCATCTCAGAGACACAGACACAAATGGTCAGATCTGGTTGCCATGTGTGTAGACAGCCAGTAGCAATTCTCTGCCAGCGCTGAGCTGATACGGGAGACCTAGGGAGTAGAAACTGGTGGAAAGGGGTGGTAAGAGAGGTTTTTCCTCCCAAGTTTTCAAGAAACTCCAATTCCCTATTGAGCAAAGAAAACAGAGTTTGTCAAGTGTCTGTAGTGCTATGACACATTCCCTATAAAATATATCCAACAGCTAAGTAAATTTTATGAAGTACATGTGGCTAAGTAAATTTTATGAAGTACAATGGCTAAGTAAATTTTATGAAGTACATGTGGTGCATGTTTTCCCTGATGAATTGGGATTATTGGCTTAATAAGTATATTGACCTTTGGGACTAAGGGTATGGGAAGTCCTCTCTGGAAGCTAAATAACATTTCTAAGCTACAAGGATGTATTATTGGCTCCTATGGACTAAGGTTGACTAAATTGTGCACTTGTGTTCTGGGAGGGTTGGAAAAACTTGGCCAGAGTCATAACAAGAGGATTTGAGAAATGGAGCTGTCAGAAAAGAAGTGGACCTAAGGACGTAAATATACTCAAATGTGAAATGGTCCTTTAACTAAGCCGGGTGTGAAACTCCAGAATTAATCTATTTTATGCCACATAGAAAAATAAATATTTATCAGACAAAGAAGTCATAAAAATTCATCTGAACAGCTCAAAATAGTGTATGTAAAATACCTCTTCATTGTGGCTTTTTAAAAAAATCCAGCCGGTATGGTGGTTATTGACTTATTCTAAAAACCTCTGTTGTTTCTGCACAGAGAAATCAGTTTAAATGACAAACTGGCATGTTGAATGTCAGTCTCAAATTTAACTGAAATAATTCCATTCCCCTGTGAAATATAAAAATTCATATTTTGTCTTGCTTATGGAAGAGCAAAAGGAGTAGAAATAAAAAGTAATCTCTCAAACTCCTCTTACCTTGTCAAGAGCAGAGGGAGGAGGGAGGTTGAGATTTGTCATATTTACAGTTAGTGTTTGAACTGCTTAAGGAGATACCTTAAATTGTGTGAGGCCACAGAGAATAATCCCCATTCTTTTGTGCCTTTTAGTTATGATGTAGTGCCTGCCCATGTGCTCCCACCACGTTCCTCTTGAATTAACTGAAGTGACTGAGTTTATGCCAAAATATCCTCTGAGTAACATGTTGCTGCAGACACACACATGGCATGGGCTTTTTGTGTGCCCCTTTGACTTTAGCCTCTCTACTCCATTCTGGGTACAACTGACTAGCCTCAAGTGATGAAACAGGAACATAGCAGAGAGCCTCTCTGTTGGGAAAATGGAATAGTTTAATCAGGTCCCCTCGCCTTGAGTCTGGTTTGGGGTGGTGCAGCACATTCTTTGTAAACCAATTGTGTGGGGGTGGAGTGGTGCGCATTTGTGGCACCACTATCTTGGCTGGCGTTGACTGCCTCAGGTGTCTGCCCTGCGTGCGGCCATGCTCTCGAACCTACGGCTCCAAGGACCTTTTTGCCAGTTACCTAGCTCATAGACCTATGTGTGAGGGGTCTAATGACCCAGCCTGGCATGTGAAGGGTTTGCGACCCAGTCTGTGAATGAGCTTGAGGGGTCTGTGAACTCCAGACCCAGCCCTAGCTTGACAATTGGCCTATTAGGCAGGATTATGGGCAGGTAAAAGAGCACTACAATTGGCATAGTCGGCAGGATTCTAAGCAGGTACAGGACCTGAAAGGCCTTGGAAGAAGGAGGAAATGTGGCTACTTTTAAATATGCTCTGCCCTATGGCCACCTTACTGTTAACCAGGGTCTGGTTGCTGCTCACTGTATTGCAAGGCAGCATAGACCAGGTACTACAATGGAAAACCCCTTGGAAGGGGGAGGAAATGTGGCTGTCCTTGAGCATGTGGTACCCGGTGGCCACTTTTCTGCTGACCAGAGACTGGCTACTGCTAACTATACTGCAAACTGATCGAGATTTGTGGCAGAAAGCAGAGTTGTTGGAAGCATGGATGATTATCCTGGAGGATGCCATGCAGTGACTGGCCACTCCCACCTCTCACACCAGGGAAGACGACAAACCCAGTGGTGAGTTGGGGGAAATCATGCATCTCCAGGCATGACTTATTATGCACAAGAAATTGAAACATGAGCAGCCTATGGGACCAGATGGACAACTGGTGGGTGATCCACAGGTGACCCAGTTCACCACCTGTGTCTTGTATACCCAGGCTGACCTGGCTGACTTGGGAAGACTGTTCAGGCAGAAACATGGGGAGACCCTGCTGCTTGGCTGTTACAGCTATGGGACATAGGGGTGGATAGTGTGGTATGCTCTGGTGAGGAGGTGGAGAAATTGGCCTCCATTACCATGCACCCATCCCTGAGGCAGTGGCTGAAGAATAGTCAAAGGTATGCACAAGGGCGAGGTAATCACTCCTTGATGGACTGGGTGAATGCAGCTGCCCGAACCGTGTGGGCAAATGCTGGAGAACTGCCCAAGATTGTTAGTAAATGGCAAACATATGCTGAATTGTTCCAAATAATTCAGGAGCTGGGAATGTGGCAGTCCATGTTTAATGTGAACACTCGTGGCCTGGACGATGAAAACTTTACAGGCAGCATGAGAGACATAGTGCTGCAAAATGCCCCATCAACATCCTTTGGGTCACTGATAGCCATACTGGCCCCATACATTGGTCGTCCTATCCAGGAGGTAATGACCATGATAGCTGGCTTGGGTTAAGTAGAGGATAGTAGACAAGCAAAAGGGGTCTGGAAGGTGGCTAAGACCAAACCCCCAAGGAATGCTCGGGATTTTATCCCAAAGGGACCAAGCAAGACTAGCCGTAAGAAGATGTGGCTTGACTTGCTTGCAGCAGGGGTTGATAGCAAGAAAATTAACCAGCAGCCAAATGTGGTCCTGTTTGCCTTGTGACAGCAATTGCACCCTGAACAGCGTTTTACTAAACATCCAGAAACAGGTAGCAAGTTACGCTCAATGGATTTAAAAGATGTTTTGGTTGCTCCTGAGGAGGCAGATGAACTGTTACATTTCGATTAGGGAGCAGGCCAAAGTATTCGTCTTTTGGGGGCAGGCGAGAACTGGAGGCCTCATGTTGAATTGGCAATATATTGGTTGAGAACAAATGTGCAGTGTGTTTTGGCATTGGTAGACGCAGGCGCAGAACGTAGCCTGATTTATGGCAATCCAGATAAGATTCCAGGGGCCACAGTTCGTATAGATGGCTATGGAGGACGTACTACGGAGGTGAAAGCTGTGTCATTGCCATTGGGCATAGGAAGATTACTGCCTCGTGTATATACTGTATATATATATATATCCCCCGTAGCTGAATACATCTTGGGTGTGGATGTACTTTATGGTTTGTACTACAAAGAACAGTTGGAGCATTTTGGCTGCGAATACGGACAGTAAAGCCTGTGTTACGAGGATATGCTAAACATAACCCACAGGTGTTACCCCAGCCAAGACATGTGGTTAATATAAAGCAGTATTGCCTCCAGGAGGACATGCAGAGATAAGTGCCACTATATTGGAATTAGAGAAAGTTGGCATTATTTGTCCGGCTCATAGCCCATTTAATGCTCCAATATGGCCAGAGAAAAAGCCTGATGGTACCTGGAGAATGACTGTAGATTATCGAGAACTGAACAAAGTAGTGCCTCCTTTGCATGCAGCTGTGCCTTCAGTTCACGACTTGATGGATCAGCTGATGACTCAGCTGGGAACTTATCATTATGTATTGGGCCTTGCAAATGCTTTTTTTCTCTATTCCAATCTCATCTGATAGCCAAGATCAGTTCGCCTTCACCTGGGAAGGAAGACAGTGGACCTTTCAAGTATTGCTCCAAGCTTATCTGCATAGCCCAACCATCTGTCATGGTTTGGTGGCTGGGGACCTAGCCAAGTGGACTAGGCCCAGCAAGGTTACAATGTTTTGCTCCACCAATGATGTGTTACTAACCTCTGATTCTCTTGCAGATTTAACTCAGGCAGCTCCAATGCTGTTAAGTCATTTGGAACAATGCGGGTGGGCCGTGAACACAGCCAAAGTGCAAGGACCTGGGCTGTCAGTCAAATTCCTAGGAGTGGTCTGGTCGGGTAAGATGAGGGTCATCACAGAAGCTATTATAGATAAGATACAGGCATGCCCTCGACCCACAACTGTAGCTTAGCTATAGACATATTTGGGACTTTGGGGGTATTGGAGAGCTTTTGTACCCCACATGGCCCAAATGGCACACCCACTGTATGCATTAACAAAGAAAGGAGCCCTCTGGGACTGGACTGAGGAAGTAGAACAAGCTTATTGGGCTACAAAAAGGGCAATACAGCAAGTACAGGCTTTACAAGTGGCGGGTCCCACTGAACCTTTTGAATTAGATGTAAATATCACCCAAGAGGGTTAGGATGGGGTTTGTGGCAGAGACAGGACCGATTCCGCACACCTGTAGGATTCTGGTCTCAGCTCTGGAAGGGCGCCGAAGTGCATTATACCCTAATAGAAACGCAGTTAGCAGCTGTGTATTCTGCCTTGATAGCCACTGAAGCTATCACAGGAACTGCCAAAGTCCTAGTAAGGATGACATACCCCATAACAGGTTGGCTGCGCACGTGGGCAACCAACCCTAAAACGGGTGTTGCTCAGACTCCTGCTTTGTCTAAATGGGGAGCATATATAGAACAAAGGAGCACTGTGTCAACGAGCCCTCTGTCCAAAGAGTTGCAAACTGTGCTAGGCCCAGTAGAGGTCGTGGAGGAAACTTTGACACAACTGTTACCCATGGAGGTGGAGGCTACACCTTTCCATGAGGGACAGGGACCTATCACAGACCGAGCTTGGTATACTGATGGCTCTAGCATGAGACCTTCAGCATCATGGACAGCTGTTGCTGTCCAGCCCTTAACAGGTACCATGTGGTATGAAAATGGCACAGGGCAAAGCAGTCAATGGGCTGAATTGAGAGCAATATGGATGGTGATAAAAAATGATCCTGGGCCATTAACCATCTGTACTGACAGCTGGGCTGTGTACAAAGGTTTAACCCTATGGGCGGGCCCGGTGGCCCACTGGAGAGTGCGCTGCTTGGGAGCGCGGCAGCGCTCCCGCTGAGGGTTCAGATCCCATGTGGAGACCGGTTCCCGCTCGCTGGCTGAGCGCGGTGCGGACGCAACACCGAGGGTTGCGATCCCATTACCGGTCAGTAAAAAAGACAAAAAAGGAGAAAAAAAAAAAAAAAAAGGTTTAACCCTTTGGATTTCTACTTGGAGGTATCAGCGGTGGATGTTAGACCACCGACCCCTGTGGGGACAAGCCTTGTGGCAAGAGTTATGGGAATTGGGACATGAGAAAGAAATAACTCTTTTCCATGTCATGGGACACTTCCCCTTAGCCAGTCCAGGAGATGATGAAGCTGATGCTTTGGCTAAGGTAAGATGGCTGGAGAGAGCCCCAGCTACTGATGTAGCCCAGTGGTTACACTGAAGAATGCAGCATGCTGGCACAAAACCATGTGGATGGCAGCTCAAGGATGGGCCTTGCCTATAAAATGGGAAGATGTAGTGAATGCCTGTCATGCTTGTCCAGTATGTGCTCAAGAGAGTCCATACCTCCAGCAGGTGCCCCGTACAGATGGGCAAATAACTTGAGGAAGGGTGCCCCTGACTCGATGGCAAGTGGACTCTGTTGGACCACTGCCAAGGTCAGGGAATTTCAGATACATCTTCACAGCTGTTGATATGGCTACTGGTCTTCTGTTTGTATGGCCTTGTAAAGCCCCAGACCAGGTAAACACTGTGAAGGCATTGAATAGCCTTAGAGCTATGTATGGTTGGCCTGTAGTTACAGAGAGTGATAATGGAACCCACTTTCCTGGACATGGGGTTCAGAGGTGGGCCTCCCAGTTGTCCATTCAGTGGAAGTTACATGTGCCATATCATCCTCAGGCAGCAGGAATGATTGAACAGTACAATGGCCTTTTAAAAAAGGGACCGAGGCTATCTGCCCAACCCCCATCCCTGAAGGGGTGGACACGGCAGTTATGGCTGACAGAATTCTAAATGAGAGACCCCACAAGGGCAGACCCTCTCCAGTGGAAGCTCTGTTGCACAGGGCTGCAGCACCTATACAGCTGCAAGTCACTACTAAAGATACACTTTTGAAGCCAGGATATGGCAAGAATGAAAATATTCTCTTACCGGCCCCAACCTGTTTGCAACAGGGACAGACAGTACAATGGAAATGGTCTTGGAGAACAAAAGCCCCCCATATATGCTGGGTAGGTCTAATAGGGCCTTGGGGAAAAGGATTAGAGGAAGGTTTACAAGTTTCACCTTGGGTGACAAGTACCTGGCCTTCTCGAATAAAGGTAACTTGGTCTGGAACAGATAAGTGCTCTATTCCAAAGGGCACATTTGTATTATCATCATGGCCAATTATGAGTCCCCCTATACTGTTACATGTAGAACCTACAGATCCAACAGTGTTAGCAGATAAAGTATGGTATCATAAGCCAGGATACCTATTCCTGCAACCATCTTTACTCAGGATGGCAAACTGGCATGTATCTTACCAGAGGGGCGAGAACTTCCCCTATTGGTACCAATAACTCTTCTGTCTTTTTGCCCACAGTGTTCTGGCTGCAGGCACTGCACCAGAGTCGACTGGGTACATACATACACTGGTGTGATCACCTTCTGAATATGCATTGAACTGCCCATCAGCATGACTGCAGGATTCCCATGGAGGATCACACCAGTGGTGACTACTAACCAAGTATGTGTGGCTAAAGGACAGAACTATAAGCCTTAAGGCATACTGAATGGACAACAGGTTATGTAAATGTAAGGGTCATTTATCCTCGCTAAGGGAACATTGTGGAAGATTCTGAACACGTAGATTGTATGGCAAGGGACCCTGAAGGGGTGGATTGTTGGGAAAATAGAATAGTTTAATCAGGCCCCTTGCCTTGGGTCTGGTTGGGGGTAGTGTGGTGCATTCTTTGTAAACAAGTTGTGTGTGGGTGGAGTTGGTGCACATGTGCTGTGCTGCTACCTTGGCATCGACTGCCTCAGGCGTCCGCCCTGTGTGCGGCCATGCTCTTGAACCTAGGGCTCCAAGGAGCTTTTTGTGGTTACCTAGCTCATAGACCTGCGTGTGTGGGGTCTAATGACCCAGCCTGGCAGGTGAAGGGCTTGTTACCCAGTCTGTGAACGGGCCTGAGGGGTCTGTGAACTCCAGACCCAGTCCTAGCTCGACAATTGGCCCAGTAGGCAGGATTATGGGCAGGTAAAAGAGCACTACACTTTCCATTGCACGCAGTGGTGGCCCGGGTGAGGGAAGGAGCCTCCTCCTCCACTCAAAGAAGCTTCTTTCGAAAGATGAGAATTGCCTGCTCTGTAGGGCAGAGAATCAAGCACAATTAGACATTCAATGCACAAGGCTTTCACTTTCATCATCTTTTAAGCCTCACCATAGCCAGTGAAGGAGGCACGAGCTGGTGAACTGCAACACGTAATAACCCTTCTATTTCTTTAGCGTGAACCATGGGTCAGATACTCTGCTAGGATCATGAATACAGAGATAATTACAGTGAAGTCCCTGTTCTGAAAGGAGTGACATGCATTCCAGTGGGTGTGTAGCAGGAGAACTGAGACAGGAAATTGTCTAGGAAATTACTGTTAGTTCTGGTATTTATTTTAGGAAGAGGCTGAGTTTGGACAAATGTACCTAAGGATTTGGTCTTAGCAAGAAGATGGAAGATTCTGATGTTTTTCGTACAATTAAAATTCTTTGCTATATGATGTTTTAGCAATTAGTGTAAATTTTTTTTCTTCATATCTACTTGAAGGAAGTGTCTTCAAATATAAAACTACCATGTAAGAGAGTACTTCAAAAAGTTCGTGGAAAAATGGAGTTAAAAGATAATCTGAGTCTATGAACTCTTTGAAGTACCGTGATGTTTCCCCTGAAACATGAATGAAAAGAAACCAAATTATCTAAAAAGTCGTATCGAGTTTGTATTGACAATTCTGAATTCCCTTTTTAATTTTTTTAATTAAATATTTAGTAGATCAAAAGAAAATGTATAAAATATATGTAAGTTGTGGTTCTCATCCCTGGAAACTAAAGGAAAATTCTGTTATGAAAATTTTCGAACATACCCAGAAGAGAAGAGAATGACATAATGAAGCCTGTACCTATCACCCAGTTCTATCAATTATGGCCAGTCTTGTTATGTTATAATTTTCCAGGAATTTGTCTATAACTTAACAAAACATTAAAAAATAAACAAAATACATGAACGGTCCTAAAGAAATTGAATTGATGATTAAAACCTTCTTACTACATTGTTGATCAGAGTGTGCAACATATTAGTAATTCCACTCCTAGACTGATACCCTAGATAAAATCTTACACGTGTGCACTCGGAACTACACAAGGTACATTGTCTAGGTACGTAACATATGAGGAATACATACTGAAAAGAGAGAGATGATGTACTTTTACGTTCCATTCAAAGTCCTCAAAAATACAGCCAATAAATCTGAGTGGTTGCAAAATGACCCTACATTTCACCAAAAGGACACATAGAAGTATTCATAGCAGCATTTTTCCTTCAAAAATTAAAAAAAAAAAAACCAGTGATATGAATGACTCTCATAAATATAATGTTGAATGAGAGAAGTTCAATACAATAATATGTACATAAATTTGTGATTCCATTTATATGAAGTTCAAAAACAGACACAGCTAATTTATTGTGTCAGAAGTTAAAATGATTGTTACCCTTGCGAGAAGGTTAGTGACAGGGAATTGGGTACAAGGGAGCTTCCAGAGATCTGGTCATGTTCTATTTCTGTATCTGCACGCTTATTACACAGATGTGTTCATTTTGTGAAAATTCATTAACCTGTACGCTTTTTATGTGTGCACTTTCTGTGTATGGATGAGGGTCCTTCAAAAAGTTTGTGGAAGGCCGACCCCGTGGCACACTCGGGAGAGTGCGGCGCTAGGAGCGCAGCGACGCTCCCGCCACCGGTTCGGATCCTATATAGGAATGGCCAGTGCGCTCACTGGCTGAGTGCAGTGTGGGCGACACCACACCAAGGGTTGCGATCCCCTTACCGGTCACGAAAAAGACAAAAAAAAAAAAAAAAAAAGTTCGTGGAAGGATTCACATCATATTTCAATTCTATTTTTCCATGAACTTTATGAAGTACCCCCATACTTCAAAAAAATTTTAATTACAAAAAATTCTAAAATAAAATATAAAAAGTCACAAAATTTATTTAAGTGAAGAAATAAAATACCTACCTGATGCTGCTATTGGTTAAAAAAAAAAAGTTTGTGCTAACAAAAAGTGTTAACATAATGAAATTGCAGTTGTTTAATGACTTCTTCCAGAAAGCTCAGGGCCTTGATCTTGAGAAATGGGAATAGGAAAAACAGAGCTACTTATCATTGTAAGTGTAGGAAAACACTGCTTTCCCCTGACTAATACCGTAGGCTCATGTGCTCTTCTCGTTAGGCCATCGGAAGTCTGACCCGGGTGTTAATCTTGTTCTCTGACAGTTGTCTTTGTTACTGTCTATTCAGCCTATTTCTTTGTCTGTAGAAAGGAAATACATACCTACCACCCTGTCTGGCACCTAGTAAGTGATTTTTAAATTTTGATTATTAATAATGTTGTTAGAATATTATCAAATAGCAAGTTTGGTTCTAGTTTGTTTTTATTTAATCTCTGCAGTGACTCATCATCCAAGTGCAACTATTTCCCTTGGAACCCTAAAGTATTCCTCTGCATCTACCACAGAGAAAAATCTAGGTGGTTTCCATTCCCTGCCCTGGCTCTCATTGTAAAATTTTCTTTGTTCCTAATGAAGCATCATCATCTTACTAAGAAATTCATTGGGTCATTTTATTCTAGATCTGTGGCTTGTCTTGTGCTAGAGAAAAATTCCAAGTCCTCTAAGGAAGTATTATACTAACTCTGCTTACTCACCAAGACCTATTGGTAGATCTTTGGATTCTTTATGAGAAGAATGTTGGTTCTTCATTTTAATTTATGTCCTTTCTTAAAACATAGATTATCCATTATTCTGTTGTTTGTCAGAATCCCTACATTTTTCATTTTAACCTCATTTTCTGCATCGTAGGTTTCCATTCTGAGATGGAGATAAATCATTCTGTCCCAGCCTGTTTGAAGTGAATTAATCATCCAGTTCTCTTCCATGGGCTTTTCATGTGGTTGTCTGCTTCATATCTGTTCATCACTTTCGCATACAAGATGTGCAGCCTACTCCTATTTTCTATTTCCTTTTAAATCTGATGTAAAATAGTGTATTTTCCCCCATGACATCTCCATTGGTTGAAGTTTTATCGGAAACTATTTGGATTAGGGAGAGTCTCTCCTTTCAACCTACATGATTTCTTTGTGTTTCAGGGCAGGGCATCTCCTCCCCACCCCCTTAAGGAAAGCAGCGCCTGCAGTGACCTCTTGCTTGAGCTGCTTCTCTCAGGCCTTCCTCAGAGAGCAGGCAGGTCTCACATTTCTTCAGGGCAGAGATTACCTGATTTCATGTATCAGTTAATCCATAGAAAAACCTAGTGGTTCTTTTGTTATGGTAGGATAGAGAGAGGAATTTATTTGTAAGGCAAATAAAAAACACTGAACAAAACTTTTATACTCTTAAGACAGAATGGTAGGAGAAGCTTATTCTTCAAAAATGTTATCTTTTCGGAAGACTCAGTCATTCCTGAAGTGAACATAAAATGTAATTTTTACTTTAAAATTAGAGTTAAGATAGAAACTATTATTAATGTCTTGTATAGACTTCCTGTGACAGCCAGTTACATTACTTTAGTCATGTCATAATAACCATGATGCAAATAATATAACCTAATATTCCTTTGCATTTTGGGTTATGTTTAGTGAGAGTGGCCCTTATCTGTGTTTTTGAGAAGACAGATGAGATTGCTGAGTTTTTCTTCCCCCCAGACAAGCATTTGAAGGCTATTATTGGTATATTTCAAGACTGTGGTTTCTCCTGTCATTGAAGTAGGCAATGGAATTACACACACACTTGCAAGTACTCCCAAATGGTGTATCTGCAATTCTGATGGCTGCGATACCTTGGGCAGCTTAATTTTCCTTGCTCTTTCTCTTTCCTTGGTTCTCCAGTTTTCCTCTTAAATGCCAGTGTTCCCCAGGGTTCCATCTTTGATCCTTTTTCTTCTCCCGTTACACACTCTCCTTGTGCCTGTGATCATCGCCACCACCTACACCTATGGCTCCCACATCTCCATCTCTACCCTAGGCCTCTCTTCTAAGCATCCTTTTCTCTATATCCACCTGCTGGTTAGCTCTGAAAGATGTTTCCCCTCAGAACCCAGTGCCTGAGAATGGGTGATTCTGTGAAGTCCAACTTGCCTTTAACCTAAAGTCTCAATGAACCATGTGCCTGATTGTGTTTCTATTATAAATTTAATATAGTTGCTGAATATATTAATATAGTTGCTAGATTTTTAGGCCTGACGTAAGTTGCTTAGAACCCAGCTGTACCCACCACCTTTAGCCTAGTTAAAACTTCCCCTTCCTCTGGGTTTATTTACATTATAGCCCCTCGTTCCTCCTCCCACTCACCTAAAACCCAACACACCCCACAGATGCCGATGATAAAACCTAATGGTCAACACCAGTCATGCACTTCTGCATGTGTTTTCTTTAAATCAGCCTATCCACCACCCCCTTGGAAAAGCCTAAGGGAGACACCATGGCCCTTAATAAAGGTACAGTCCCACAAGCCCTCTCTTGCTCCCCACGTGCTGGTTGAGCTCCCTCCTGCCTCCACACTTCTCACTGGCTTTTGTCGGCGTTCCTAACCTGCCTGGGTCTGTAAGTAATAATAATTTCCTTGGCTTCATGCATTTTGGTTTTACCTCCTCAAGTATCTCACCTGACTGACTCACTAGAACCTAACTCTGCTCCCCCCCCACCTCCTGTAGGGGGCTCTTCTGGACAGTGGTTGTCTTGTCTTATGGCCACTCTGGCCTCTCTTGACAGAGAGACCTCAAGACCAAATTAGAAAGAACCCATAACAATAACAATCACAACAGTTTCCCTCGGCTTTGCCACTAGGAAGTCCAGGACAGTTCTGGTGGCCCATCTGTAGTTGTTGTTTAAGGTCTGCCTTTTGTGTATTAAACTCATCTCTGTCTTAACTTTCTCCACCTCAATTTTTCATTTGTTCATTTTTTTATTCTGTTGTATGTATGTATGTATATAGCCTTGCCTTGCAACCAGCCAGGGTATGAATATAAGTAATACAATATGATGTGGCACATATATAAATGTATGTGTGTGTGTGTATATATATATGTATGTGTATATTATTTATATATATATGCACACTCGTATATAAATACACACATACTCTTGCTGAATATCTCCACCTTGATGGTCCATATGAGTATCTCTTAAATTTAACATGTTAGAAATTTATCCTCCTTCTAAATTCTGTGTCAAGAACTAATCTGACCAGTCTTTCAAACTAGTACTAATGCTACCTTTTGACTCTTCTTTCTCCCTCCCCAAACCTCACATCTAAGTAGTCATCAAGTCCTCCCAATTTATTGCAGGCTTTCCCCACCAGCTCCACTGTCACTGTCCCAGCTGGACTATTACAACACTCTTGCCACTGCGGTTTATTCCATGTTCTCATCCAGAACAACGTTCCTAAAATGTACGTTTGTTCTTGATAGTGCCCTATTTAAAACCCTTCAATCGGGCCAGCCCCGTGGCTCACTCAGGAGAGTGCGGTGCTGGGAGCGCCGAGTCCGCGGGTTCGGATCCTATATAGGGATGGCCGTGCACTCACTGGCTGAGCGTGGTGCGGACCACAATGTACGAAGGGTTGCGATCCCCTTACCGACCAGAATAAATAAATAAATAAATAAATAAATAAATAAATAAATAAATAAAACCCTTCATTGTCTCCTCATTGCCTAAAAGATAAATTCCAGAAAACTTCATGAATTTGATGAACAAAGCTCTTCATGATATGTTTTTCTTTTGGCATCTGGACGGTACAGGGATCTAAACCCTTGACCTTGTTGTTACAATGCTGTGCTCTGACCAACTTAGCTAATGGGCCAGCCCTCTTTGTAATTTCAACAGTGTTCTCTCTTTTCTCTCAGTAATGGGAGCTTATCCTCCCTACCAGGGATCCACTACTCTCCTGAGGCACTGCTGTAGATTGGATGCCCCCACTAACCTCATTGAAGCTTAAATCCCCACTGTAAATGTTGAGGGTGGGGAATCCTATTACGGTAATTGAAAGGCAGGGCCTTGTACAGGTGATTAGATGGTGGGACCATGCTATAGTGAAAGGATTAATAACGGTGGCCAGGGGCATGGTTCTGAGGGCTTTAAAAGGAGAGCACGTGAGAGTCTTTCTCTCTCTGCTCTGCCATTTCCACCATGTGAAACACCTGGGTCACTATTCCCATCACCAAGAACCTCACCAGATGTGTTGCCTGGACTTTGGACTTCCCAGGCTCCAAAACTGTAAGCAATTTTCTTTATAAATTGCCCAGTTTCAGATATTTTGTTATAAGCAACAGAATCGAACTAATACAGAAAATTGGTACTGAGAGTTGGGGTGTTGCTTATAACAAATACTTGAAAATATGGAAGTGGCTTTGGAACTGGGTGTTGAGGATAGGCTGGAAGAATTTGGAGGAACAGGCTAGAAAAGCCTAGATGCTAGTGAAAGGTTAGAAGACAAGAAAACTAGGGAAAGTTTGGAACTTTTTAGAGACTGGTTAAATGGTGACAACCAGAATGCTGATAGAAATATGGACTATACAGACCATTGTAAGGAGGTCTCAGAAATAAGGAGTTTTTTGGAAACTGGGGCAAAGATCACCCTTGCTGTGAACTGGCAAGGAACCTGGTTGCATTCTCTTCATGCCCAAAAGCTTTATGGAATGTGGAACTTAAGAGTTGTGAACCAGAGCATTTGGCAGAAGAAATTTCTAAGCAGCAAAACATTCAGGATGCTACATGGCTACTTGCAACAGCCTATGCTGAGTTATGGCAGCAAAGGTGTGATGTAAAGCCAGAATTTAAAAGGGAAGCAGAGTGTAAAGATTTGGAAAATTTGCAGCCTGGCCATGTGGTAAAGAGGAAGAGAGCATTTTCAGGAGGAAAATGCAATGGTGCTAAGGAGATTAGTACATAGGAAAGGGATTATCAAGAGAAGGGGAAATAGCCCTGAAGGCATTGCAGAAGCCTTAGGGGCCAACCCTTCCATTTCAGGCCCAGAGACCTAGAGAGACAGAATGGTCCTGGGGAACAGGCCTGAGGTTCCCTTCATGGGATCACTGTCCAGGGCCACCTTGGGAAGCTGCTTCCAGCACCAGCATCCCAGCTGCTTTGGGCTGCTTGACTCCCAGGTGTGGCTGGACCTGCAGCTTTGAAAGATACAAGCCGGAAACTTTGGTGGTGTCCATGTGGTGGTAGGTCTGCAGGCTTGCACAATGCCAGAGCTGTGGAGGCTTGGGAGTCTCTAGCCTGGTTTCAAATAGTGTATGGAAGAGGCTGGGGACCTAGGAGGAGATCTGTCACAGGGGCAGAATCACTGCAGACAGCCTTTGCTAGAGAAATTCCAGGTGGAAATGTGGAGGCGGAGTTGCAGCAGAGAAAGCCCATCAGTGCCATGCCTAGTAGAGCCATGAGAATGGGACTGCCACAGAGACCCCAGACCTGTGGAGCTACCAGAGTGCAACGCCAGCCTGCGAGAGCTAAAGCATCACCTGAGACCAGGAAAGCCATAGGAGTGGAGCTGTCCGAGGACTTGGGGACCCACCTCCGCACCAGCACACAGAGCACATCAAACATGGAGTCAAGGTACATGATTCGCCAGCTTTGAGTTTTAATGCCTGCCCTGCTGGGATTCAGACTTGCTTAGGACCTGTTACCCCTTTCTTTTGGCCTATTTCTCCCTTTTCAAACGGGAGTATGTACCCTGTGCTTGTCCCACCATTGTGTTTTGGAAGTAGATAACTTGCTTTGATTTCATGGATGGGACTTTGAACTTTGGACTTTTGAGTTGAAACAAGTAAAGATTTTGGGGAAGAAGTGAATG
The DNA here is from genome assembly GCF_000696425.1 of Galeopterus variegatus. NCBI lineage: Eukaryota > Metazoa > Chordata > Mammalia > Dermoptera > Cynocephalidae > Galeopterus > Galeopterus variegatus. The sequence continues at coordinate 29,302 of NW_007726602.1, read as the reverse complement.
TATTTGTATGTGAAAAGGACATGAGTTTTGGAGGGTCAGGGGTAGAATGCTGTGGACTGGATGCCCCCCAGCCTCATTGAAGCTTAAATCCCCACTGTAACTGTTGAGGGTGGAAAATCCTATTATGGCAATTGAAAGACGGGGCCTTGAAGAGGTGATTAGATTGGATTAATAATAGTGAATGGATTAATAATAGTGGTCAGTGGCGTGGTTCTGAGGGCTTTAAAGGAGAGCATGTGAGAGTCTCTCTCTCTGCTCCTCCATTTTGGCTATGTGAGACCACTGGGTCACTGTTGCCACCACCAAGACCCTCGCCAGATGTGTTCCTTGGATTTTGGACTTCCCAGGCTCCAAAACTATAAGTAATAAATTTAATTTTCTTTATATATAACTCAGTTTCAGATATTTTGTTATAAGCAACAGAAATGGACTAATACAGGCACCATGTGTTGCAGGTTGGATTCCCTTGGAACCAGACTCTGAAACAGACAATGACTAGAGAGCAGAAGTCTTATCTGGGTGTGCTCTTGGGATGACCACCTGTAGAAGAGAAGGGAAGAAAGCAACTGAGGGACAAGTTGAGCTATGACATGCGGTAGGCTGGAACTAGCATGCATGCAAATTGGCAAATGCTGTGAATCAGGGCTTTCCCCTTTCCTCTGGGGAGTCCACCTACGAGCTCACCTCTGGCTGCAATGTTATCTCAATCAGGCCTCAGAGAAACCCACAAAGAGTTCAGAAGCTGGGATAGCTCTTCAGAGTTTCCTGAGTTTGCAGTGAGGGGACCAGGTATCCACACCCTTGTGTCATCAGTCATTGGATATGGACTTCCCCTTGAAGGGATATGACCTTGGGCAAAGCAACGCTCTTCAGCTGAGGCAATCTCAAAGAGGGTGGACAGCTTAAGACTGTCTTCAGGCGCTGCCCTGGCAGCTGGGGCAGTGAGTCCTCTTTGCAGCTCTTTGAGTAGCACTGGCCCGGCTTGGTTAGGAGAAAGGTTCAGGTTTGAGATTGGCCTTTGGCTCTCGGTGCCTGGTAGCTGTGAGAGATAAAGGAGCCTTTGGTAAGGTCATATGGAGCCCCTGGTTTTCTCTTCATCCTTTTGGCTAAGCATTAGGGATTATCATTCTCTTTTATTAAGCTACCCATTCCAAAGTCCTTCAATTCATCAGTCTCTTCATGCTCTTGATGGCAGTGGTGCTCAATTGGGGATAATTTTGCCCTGCAGGGGACATTTGGCAATGTCTGGGGGCATTATTGATTGTCATAACTGTGTGTGTGTGTGTGTGAGGGGTACTATTGGCATCCAGTGGGCAAAGTTCAGGGATGTTGCTAAACATCCTACAATACACAGGATAACCCCCACAGCAAAGAATGATCCAGCCCAAGATGTCAATAGTGCTGAGGCTGAGAAGCCCTGCTCTATGGCAGTAACCACTCGATGGGCACTTCATTCCAGATGACCGCAGAGAAATAATGAAATGAACTGTTTCACCTCTGCTGGTCCTGAGAGGGCTGGAGTCCCTCCCCCCAAACCCCACCCCAATTTTCCAGTGCTAGCTAGATTATCATTGCCTTTTATGCCAGCCAGGTGGGTAATCAATCTCAAATTCCTCTCTATTTCTCTGGGGGTTTGTTACTTGCAGCCATTTCTCTATCAGTTAAGATGCTGTTGCAAGAAAAATAAACCAAACCACCACCTTAATTTAAACAGAAAAGAAATTCATTGAGAGCACACTGGGTAACTTACAGAAATACCAGGAGGGCTGGATTCTGGCATCCCCACTGAAATTAGGTAGCCCAGTTCATCTGGATCCTAGACATCCAGAAGCATACCACAGTGTTGGTGTGGTGAGGACACTGCCACTGGCACCCAAACGTTGACTTTTATAGCTGTGTACCAGGCAAGACGTGCCATTGTGGCACTGTGCCCCTGCAGCCCCTTACCACTGGGGGTGGTTGACATGGCTGCTGCTGGAGGCAATTTCTGCTGTCCCTGCTCATCTGCTTCCCTTGTTTCCGGGTCTGTCCCACAGGGCCTAGGTTGTTAACTGCAAATGAGGCCGTGACAGTGAGTCTCTGCTAATTTCAGCTTGGATGGTGGAAGGTGGGCTTTACCTCTGACTGAAACTTGTAAGGTGGGGAATTTCTCAAATGCAGGAAAGTGTTTAGATGCTGGAGAGTAAAATAGTGACAACTTTTAGATGGAACAGGTGCTAATTCCTCCTGACATTTGTATACATTTCAGGCCACTTTATTATAAACATCTCTAAAAGCAAAAGCTTGGAAGTGCAGAGCGCTCTGTATTTTTCTAGTGTGTTATCTCAGGTTAATTCATAGATTTCTGACTGTATCATAACTGTTGTTTACTTTATTATACACACACACACCTCCACATGACTCTACCTTGGAACCATTACAGGTAGTCACTTTACTTCCTCAGGATAAAAATAGGTTTTATGTCCCCTAAAGATCTTACCTTTATTATTCTAATTTATGTCAACATGTGTTGGCAGTGCTAAAATAAACAATGCTAGAAATAGTTGCCTAGTGAAATAAATGATAAACAGCATGACTTTTCATTTGTGTCATTGATGAATTGGATGCTTGTCTCCTCTTTTATGGAAGATAAGTCCGCGTGTAAAGCTTTATCGAGGCAGAAAAACAATAGACCTTTTTTAAGGATTCCTAGTTCAAGTATGACATTTTCTACTTTTTTTTTCTCATCATCACTTGATGGATCTTTCCATTCACCTTTTCTGACAACATCAAAGATGAAAAGTTATGTGCTCGGAGATGAGCTGATGATACCCTGACAGGGTCCTGTAAAAGTTTCTGTTAGCCTGTCTCATAAAATATCAACATTGTGTGGAAGACTCAACTTGCCAGTATGTTAGGGCAGTTATTTTTTTGGAAAAAAATGAAATTAATGAGGCATCATGAAGGAAGGATTCAGAGACAGGTCAGTTTTGACTTTCATATGAAGACTAGGGGCAGCCAATTTGCATACCACTGTTGGGGATGTTTGGGGTGTGGTGGTAGGAACCCAGTCTTACAAATTAATGTCCCCAAACATAGGATTGCTTTTTCATTGTTGCCTAAGGAGTCTTTCCATATATTCATCTATTATCACTTCAGTTTCATAGATGGAGAAACTGAGTTGTCGGAAAAGTAGACCACGAACTCAATTAAAAATCAAATATTATTAAAAAACAAATGATCAAATAAAAACCCCTTTTCACTTATAAAGACCAGTGCACGAAGGAAGAAGGATAATCTTATCAGTCAGACCCCAGAGATGACAACACCCACTTTTTCAAATCATCAGAATGGCAGGCTTTCTTCATTTTAAATAAACTTTTTATTTTAGACCAACTTCAGATTCGTAGAAAAGTTGCAAAGATAGTATAGAAAGTTCCTGTATACCCCACACCTAGTTTCCCCTACTGTAAACATCTTACCTTGGTATGGTACGTTTGTCACAATGAGCCAATACTGATGTATTACTATTAACTGCAGTCCATATACTTGTAGTTTATCCAGATTTCCTTCATTTTTACCTGATGTCCTTTCTCTGCTCCAGAATCTCATCCAGGATACCATATTACCATTAGTCATTGTATTAGTTCATTTCTGATGCTTATAACAAAATATCTGGAACTAGGTAATTTATAAGGAAACAAAATTTATTGCTTACAGTTTAAGAGGCTGGAAAGTCCAAAGTCCAGTGAACACATCTGGTGAGAGTTTTCTTTGGTGGCTTTACAGCAACATGAGGGGGGGGGGGGTCACATGGCAGAAAATGGTGGAACAGAGAAAGAGAGAGAGAGAGAGAGAGAGAGAGAGAGAGAGAGAGAGAGAGAGAGAGAGAGAGAGA
>NW_007726602.1:22491-24149 GCF_000696425.1 Galeopterus variegatus | reverse complement strand
TTTTAATTTTTTAATGTTTAATTTATTTTTGGTGTCTGGCTGGTAGGGAGATCTGAACTCTCGACCTTGGTGTTATCACCACACTCTAACCAAGTGAGATAACCAGCAAGCCCTAAGCTTTTTAATTGTTTGAACACATGGCATGAATTCTGTTGATTATGAGGGTCTGATTACCTCATCAGTTGAGACTCAAAGTATTAACTTGTCTAGGTTGCACTACAGTATTCAAGCAAGGACTTAACTTTGTGATTTTCAAGTGAAATTAAATTAGATACATGGTGTATTCATCCTTTTTTTTTTTTTTTTTTGCTTATAACATAAATATCTGAAACTGGGTAATTTGTAAAGAAATGATATTTATTGCTTACTGTTTCAGAGACTGGGAAGCTCAAAGTCCAGGGAACATATCTGGTGAGGGCCTTCTTTGGTGGGGACTTCAGCGACTCAGGGTATCACATTGTGAGAAAGGCAGAAGCAAGAGATAGAGAGAGCTCTTCATGCACTCTCCTTTTAAAGTCCTCAGAACCATGTCCCATGACCACCATTTAACCATCAATGGATTAAGCCATTTACTAGGGCATAGTCCTCACAATTTAATCACCTCTTCAAGGCCCTATCTTTCAATTGCCATAATAAGATTTCCCACCCCCTTAACACTGTCACAGTGGGAGTAAGTTTCTAATACATTTGGGGGACATAATTCAATCCACAGCACATGGATTTTGAGATCTATAAAATGAGGCCAATATCCAGGAAGCATAAAACACACAAAGCAAATCTGCGGGGATTTTTCTTTTTGTGGGGGAAAGAGAAAGAAGCAGGTATCAGGGCCTTATTCAACTACTAGCCAGGTCAGTTCAAATAATACAAAAGTAAATGTTTAAAGATAAAAGGAACATGNTTCCAAGAATGGATCAATCCATTCATGAGGGTACAGTCCTCACAATCTAATCACCTCTTCAGAGACTTACCTTTTAATGGCCATAATAGGATTTCCCACACTCAACAGTTACAGTGGGGATTAAGCTTCAAAGTGTTTGTGGGGGGTGGGGGGATTGAATCTCCACCAGTCATCATGACTTAAGCTCCTCTTGGCTGTGGCCATTTCTCAGACTTCCCTTGGTTTTGACCTTGACATTTTGAGGAGTATTGGTCAGTTATTTTGTAGAATGTCCCTCCACTGAAGTTTTTCTTATGAGCACAATGTAAGATCTCTTCCAAAAATTGACTTGGGTCAGCAAGGAGGAGGAACTTCCTGATACCCAGGACAGGGACAGGTGATCTCCCATCTCGATTCCTCAGCAAGGGAGGGGCAGGGACACCTTGTAGTATTAAGTTCCCAAACTTTAAAAGCCATTTCAAAGGAGAACTAATAACCAACTTTAACAGCCTGCTGTGCTTGTAGAAATTTCTGATCTATAGGGATTACAGTACTTATTCTGGAGGATTTAATGTTAAACATCTCATTATTGGCTAAGCTTTTAATTTTTTAATGTTTAATTTATTTTTGGTGTCTGGCTGGTAGGGAGATCTGAACTCTTGACCTTGGTGTTATCACCACACTCTAACCAAGTGAGATAACCAGCAAGCCCTAAGTTTTTTAATTGTTTGAACACATGGCATGAATTCTGTTGATTATGAGGGTCTGATTACCTCAT
>NW_007726602.1:11973-21093 GCF_000696425.1 Galeopterus variegatus | reverse complement strand
CCGGTCCCCAGTACGGGCGCGACACCGAGGGTTGTGATCCCGTTACCGGTCAGTAAAAAAAAAAGACAAAAAAATAAAAAAAGGGGAAAAATAAAAGAATGACAGAAATTTCAGCATATACAAATTCAAGAGGCAGTCTTTGAGGGGAAAAAAAAGCCTTTGACTACAAACTAAAGAAATTACAAATGGAATTATGAAATTAATAGCTATTAAAGTAGAAGATGTTGAAGAATCTGATTAGACAGTATTTGTAGATAAACATTCATTTTTTTTCTCTTTTTGATAGTATAGTGCTTAACCCTTTACGTTTTTATAATTAAGAAAAAGAAGTTGAAGCATCCTGTCATGCTGTGCTGTGGTACTTAGACAAAAATAAAATCAGCCTTTAGGAGTGTTTGGGGAAATGATTGGCAAAGGACTTGGCACTGTGTGGAGGTCTTGCTTAACTTACAACTACCTATATCCTTTACCTCTTTTAATTCAAAGGTTAAAGGAAAAATCCTTACATTGATGTCGTAAACCTGATCAATGGTTTGACTAGATTTCTGGGTTCAGTATTAAACCTCAAAATAATTTAAGGAATAGTGTGCTCTAGAAGTGTAAAATTGTCTCCTTAAAAGAGACTGTTCCCAAAGCTGGGCCTGGGTCTGCATATTCCTGACAATTAATAGCAGTAGCCATGGCTCAAAGAGCACTTGACGAAGGGAAGGGAACCATTTTTCATGTAATAGATCCTTTACTAAGCATTGTACATAAGTGATTTTTGTAGAATCTTCTCGACAACTATGTTACCTAGTCATTCTTTTTTACATAGTGCAGAAGCTGGGGCACAGAGAGGTAGCTTGGTCAATGTCACATTGGCTTACTGATGGCACAGTTGGGATTCAAACCTAGTTCCTATCTGACTCCATGTACTTTCAAGAATACATGTGTGAGGGTTTATGTATGTGACTGTAGAATGATTATGTTGTTTTTATTTATTTGGAGAATGCATAATCCAGATCTTACTGGACCATAATTGCTAAGAGTCATGTAGGCTACATTGAAGGAACAAACTGCCTTTGCCTTGCTTTTCCCTCTGCCTGGGGCTTTCTCTTCCAGATCTTCACATGGTCCGTGCCTCTCTTTCTCAGGTTTCTCCTCAGAGAGCCCCTTCTTGACCACCCTATCTAAGATAGCCCCGTCATTCTCTATCCGCAATGCTGCTTTATATTCCCTCATTTCTAGCATTATACTGTATACACATTTGTTTTTTATTTTAATTGTCTGCTGCCTCCCCTTCACCCCCCACTGGAACATGAGCCCAATGGGAGTCAGGAATCTATCTGCTTTGCTCACCATCTTATCACTGAGTGCCTGCTTTCTCAATTAAACTGTTTTCCCCTGTTTTCTGCAAAATATAGTGCTATTGATTTGGTAGCACAAAGTATTTTCCAATTTTCTTTTCATGAAAAGAAATTCAAAAAGACTTTATTCTAGCTCATGTTTTCATACTAATTTTTGGACTGAGAATTCTATTTGTATCTAAGTGTTTTTTTTTTTTTTTTTTGGACTGGTAAGGGGATCGTAACCCCCGGCATGGCGTGGTCCGCACCATGCTCAGCCAGTGAGCACACTGGCCATCCTTATATGGGATCTGAACCCGTGGCCTCAGCGCTACCAGCAGTGCACTCTCCCATGTAAGCCATGGGGCTGGCCCTGTATCTAAGTGTATTTTAAACACTATGTTTATGCACAAATTCATTGGTGACATAAAGAACTAAATGAAAATATCTTCCACAATTGCATTATTCTAACTAGTTAGTTCTTTTAATTTTTCCTGCCACAATCCAATTCTTATCCATATGGGAGAACTTTGGTTTTTAAGTCAACTACTGAGGTCTTCTGAACTAACCAACAAATACAGATGGCATATATCAGAGTTTCTCAGAGTAGGAAATTTGGGCAATATTTTTTCTTTATATATTTTTTTTATTCTCTTTTTTTTTTGTCTTTTTTTTTTATGACTGGTAAGGGGATCACAACCCTTGGCTTGGTGTCGCCCACACCGCGCTCAGCCAGTGAGCACACAGGCCATCCCTATATAGGATCCGAACCTGCGGCAGGAGCGCCACTGCGCTCCCAGCACCGCACTCTCCTGAGTGCGCCACGGGGTCAGCCCTTTGTTTTATTCTTTAATTTTATGTTTTAAATATTTCAGCTTTTTAAAGGATATGAATATTCAGTATCTTAACTTCAAAATAATTAGGGAGATTTCCAGGAAGATGGCAGACTACAAGTGCCACCCAGGGTACATTTTTCCTGCAGAAGATTGAAATGCGCTCACCACCACTGCAGTTGCCAGAGCCATTGTCTGGACCGAGAACAATTGCCCATCTCAGAACAGCTCTTTGCAGAGGGGCAGTTCTGTGGGTTGCTCATCACCGCAGACCTCACAGATGCGAGGGAGGCAGCTGCAACTACCGGTGCTACTGCCACCACCATGAGGTAACCCTGCTGCCACCAAGGACACTGCAGATACAAGGGAGATAGCTGCAGCCATTGCCAGTGCCATGAGAAAACCCCACTGCTGCCAAGGACACTGCAGATGCCAGGGAGGCAGTTTCAGCCACCAACACCACTGCTGCAGCTGTGAGGTGACCCCATTGCCACTGCAGATACCTTAGCTGTATGGGCCACTGCTGGAGACACTGCAGCCAAGCGGGTGGGTGCTACAGATGCCACTACTGCAGTTGCTGCCATCACCAGCACTGCCAGGCAGTCACCATCATTGTGCAAGTAGCCCACTGCTACTGGAGCCACAGTTGCCACACAGGCAGCCTGTCAAAGCCACCTCCACAACCGCTGCCACTGCAAGGGTGGCCTGCTACCACAGCAGCAGCCACAGCAAGCACTGCTGTTGTGCAGATGGACACTGACTCCTTGACTGCATTGACAAGGAATGTCACCAGTGGAATCCAGGGAAGGAGAGTAATAGAAGAAGCTACCCTACCAGATGACCAGACATCAATATAGAAGTACTAGAAACACAAAAGAACAAGAAAATATGAGTCCAACAAAGGAATACAATAACTCTCAAGTACCAGACCCCATAGAGCAGGAAACCCTTGAAATGACTGAAAGGAATTCTGGGTAAAAATCTTAAGGAAACTCAATGAAGATACAAGAAGACACAGTTAGACAACACAATGAACTCAGAAAAACTATCCAGGATATGAAGGAGGAAATTTAAAAAGAGATTAATACTTTTAAAAACAATGTAGGAGAAATCATAGAACTGAAGGAATCATTCAACAAAATAAAAAACACAACTGAGAGCTTAAGCAGCAGACTAGAGCAAGCAGAAGAAAGAATTTCTGATCTTGAAGATAGTATCTTTGAAATAACTCAGGTGGGCCAAAAAAAAAGAAAAGAAAAGAAAAGAGAATTTTAAAAAATTTAGAAAAATCTAACAGAGCTATCAGATAACCTTAAGTGCACAAACATCCAAATTATGGGTATTCCTGAAAGGGAGGAGAAGGGAAAGGTATGGAGAACATATTCAACAGAATAATTTTAGAAAACTTTGCAAGTATAGGGAGAGACATGGACCTTCAGATTCAAAAGGCTCAAAGATCCCCACACAGATTCAACCTGAAAAGGTCCTCTCTGAGGCACATTATAGACAAACTGGCAAAAGTCAAAGACAGAATCCTAAAAATAGCAAGAGAAAAGCATCAAGTCACCTATAAGGGAGTCTCAATTAGACTAATAGCAGACAACTCAACAGAAGCTCTACATGCCAGAAGAGAATGGGATGATATATTCAAAACACTAAAGGAAAAACAACCTGGCAGCCAAGAATACTAGAATATAGTCAGCAAGGCTATCCCACGAGAAATGAAGGAGAAATAGTGAATTTCACAGACAAACAAAAACTACAAGAGTTCACCACAACACAACCAGCCTTACAAGAAATCATCAAGGGAGTCCTGTGTGTGGAATTCAAAAAATGATAATCACTACCATGAATACACAAAAAAGAACAAAACCCACTGATAGAACAAAAAAGGCAAACAAAAAAGAGGAAGAAACTGTATCTTACCACCTCTAAAAACTGATAAACAATAAAAGGGAAAGAAAGAAACAAAATACTTTAAGCATCCAAATGAAAATCAATAAAATGCCAGAAGTGAAACAATACCTTTCAGTAACAATTCTAATTGTAAATGGATTAAATTCCCCACTCGAAAGACACAGGCTAGCTGATTGGATTAAAAAGCTAGACTCAACTATAAGCTATCTAAAAGAGACTCACTTCACCTATAAAGACACACACAGACTAATAGTGAAGGGATGGAAAAAGATATACCATGCAAATGGAAATAAAAAATGAGCAGAAGTAGTTATTCTTATATCAGATAAAATAGACTTTAAAGCAAAAACTATAAAAAGAGACAAAGAAAGCCATTACATAATGATAAAGGGATCTATCCAGCAAGGAGACATAACAATCATAAATGTATATGCACCCAACATTGGAGCACCCAAATATATAAAGCAAACACTATTAGACCTAAGGAAAGAGATAGATCCAAATACTATAGTAGTTAGGGACCTGAACACCTCTCTTTCAACATTGGACAGATCATCTAGGCCACAAATTAACAGAGAAACAGAGGATTTAAACTACACTTTAGACCAATTGGACTTGGCAGATATCTACAGAACATTTCATCCAACAACCACAGAATATTCATTCTTCTCATCAGCACATGGAACATTCTCCAGGATAAACCACACATTAGGTCATAAATCAAGCCTCAACAAATTTAAAAAATTGAAATCATTTCAAGTATCTTCTCAGACCACAATGGATTAAAACTAGAAATCAATAACAAGCAAAACTTTGGAAACTATACAAACACATGGAAATTAAACAACATTCTCCTAAGAAACATATGGGTCCAAGGAGAAATTAAACAGGAAATCAAAATTTATTGAAACTAATGAAAGTAAAGACACATCATACCGAAATCTGAGGGATGCTACAAAAACAGTCCTAAGAGGGAAGTTTAGAAATATTTCAAATAACCTAATGCTACCCCTCAAAGAACTAGATTAACAAGAACAATTCAATCCCAAAATTAGTAGATGGAAAGAAATAATTAAGATCAGAGTAGAGCCAAATAAAATAGAACCCCCCCCCCAAAAGATACAAAAAATCAGTGAAACAAAAATTTGGTCTTTCAATAAGATAAACAAAACAGACCATTAGCTAGGCTAACTAAAAAAAGAAGTGAGAAGACTCAAATAACAAAAATTAGAAAGGAAAAGGGAAACATTACAACTGATACCACAGAAATATGAAGAATCATTAGAGACTATTATAAATAACTATGCACCAACAAATTTGAAAACCTGGAAGAAATGGATACATTTCTGGACACATACCAACTACCAAGACTGAACTAAGAAGAAATAGAAAACCTGAACAGACCAATAACAAATAATGAGATTGACGCAGTAAATGGCAGTCTCCCAAAAAAGAAAAGCCCAGGACCATATTGCTTTACTGCCGAATTCTACCAAACCTTTAAAGAGGCATTAATACCAATTCTCTTCAAACTATTCAAAAAAATTGAAAGAGTCCATTCTCCCAAACTCATTCTATGAGGCCAACATCAACTGATACCAAAACAAGACAAAGATGCAACCAAAAAGGAAAATTGTAGGCTAATATCTTGTGAAATTAGACACAAAAATCCTCAAATCCTCAATAAAATGTTAGCAAATAGAATACAGGAACACATCAAAAATAATTATACACCATGATCAAGTGGAATTCATCTCAGAGATTCAGGGATGGTTCAATGTATGCAAGTCAATAAATGTGATACAGCACATCAATAAAATCAGGGACAAAAATTATATGATTATCTCAATAGACATAGAAAAAACATTTGACAAAATTCAACATCCCTTCATGGTAAAGACTGTCAGTATATTAGGTATAGAAGAAAAATATCTCAACACAATAAAAGCCATATAAGACAAACCCACTGCCAGTAGTATCCTGAATGGGGAAAAACTGAAGGCTTTTACCTGAAGAAGGGGAACAAGACAAAGATGCCCACTCTCGTCACTCCTATTTAAGATAGTGTTGGAAGTACTAGTCAGAGAAATTAGGCAAGAGAAAGAAAAAAAGGGCATCTAGATTGGAAAAGACAAAGTCAAATTCTCCCTGTTTACAGATGACATGATCCTATACATAGAAAAACCTAAAGATGCTGCAAAAAAACAAAACAAAACAAAAAACAAAAAAAAAAACTGTTAGGGTTGATAAATGATTTCAGTAACATTGCAGAATACAAAATCAACATGTAAAAATCAGTCATATTTTAATACTCCAACAATGAGCTATCAGAAAAAGAAATCAAAAAAGTAAGCCCATTTACAATGGTTACTGAAAAAAAGAAAATACCTAGGAATCAATTTAACCAAGGATGTGAAAGATTTCTGCAATGAGAACTACAAATCACTGTTGAAAGAAATTAGAGTATATGAAATCATAGAAAGACATTCCATGCTTTTGGATTGAAAGAATTAACATTGTGAAAAGGTCCATACTACCCAAAGTGATCTATAGATTGAAAGCAGTCCATATCAAAATAACAATGGCATTATTTACAGAAAAAAAAAATCCTAACATTTATATGGAACATTAGAAGACCCTGAATAACTAAGGCAATCCTGAGGGCAAAAAAAAAAATAAATAAATAAAAATAAATGTGGAGGCATAACCCTACCTGTCTTCAAGTTATACTACTAAGCTGTAGTAACCAAAATAGCATTCCTAACATTTATATGGAACATTAGAAGACCCTGAATAACTAAGGCAATCCTGAGGGCAAAAAAATAAATAAATAAATAAAAATAAATCTGGAGGCATAACCCTACCTGTCTTCAAGTTATACTACTAAGCTGTAGTAACCAAAATAGCATGGTATAAAAACTGGCATAAAAACAGACACTCAGACCAATGGAACAGAATAGAGAATCCAGAAGTCAACCCACATACTTACTGTCAAGTGATCTTGGACAAAATTACCAAGAAAATACACTGGGAGAAAGACTGCCTCTTCAATAAATGGTGTGGGGAAAACTGGACATCTGTATGTAGAAGAATGAAACTAGACCTGTACCTCTTGCCATATTACCAAAATTAACTAAATTTAAAAGACTTAAATATGAGACCTGAAACTATAAGAGTCCTAAAAGAAGACATTTCAGTAAGTAGGAATGGGCAAAGAGTTTATGAATATGGCCCCCAAAGTACAGGCAACAAAAGGGAAAATAAACAAATTAAATTGAAACTAAAAAGCTTCTTCAAGCAAAAGAAACAATTAACAGAGCAAATAGACAACCTGCAGAGTGGGAGAAAATATTTGCAAACTATGCATCTGACAAAGAATTAATACCCAGAATATACAAGGAACTCAAACCACCTAACAGTGAAAAACCAAAACACCCAATTAAAAAATGGGCAAAGGAGCTGAATAGGCATTTCTCAAAGGAAGATAGAAGATGGCCAATAGACACATGAAAAAATGCTCAACATCACTCAGCATCAGGGAAATGCAAATTGAAACCATGTTGAGATATCTTTCCCCAGTTAGACTGGCTACTAATCAAAAAGAGAATAACAAATACTGGAGAGGATATGGAGAAAGGGGAACCCTCCTACACTGTTGGTGGGACTAAATTAGTGCAGCCATTATGGAAAACAGCATGGAGGTTTCTCAGACAACTATAGACAGAACTGCCATATGATCCAGCAATCCCACTCTTGAGTATATACCCAAAGGAATGAAAATCATCATGTTGAAGGGATACCTGCCCTCCCATGTTTATCGCAGCTCTATGTACAATAGCCAAGAGTTGGAACCAATCTAAATGTCCATTGCTGGATGACTGGATAAGGAAAGTATGGTATATATACACAATAGAATACTACTCTGCCATAAAAAGAATGAAATACTGCCATTCACAGAAAAATGGATGAACTTAGAGAAAATCATGCTAAGTGAAATAAACCAGGCACAGAAAGAGAAATAACACATCTTCACTCATAAGTGGGAACTAAAAAAAAGCAAATAAAAAGAAAGAAGGATGCAACAATCACAATAATAGGTTGAACTTTCAAAAGGATGGAGCAGAACTGAGGTTACCAGAGGTGGGAAGTGGTGACTGGTTAGTGAGGAACTGGTAAAGGGCCATGAAAAACAATTACAATGTATAATAATGAATATACTAATTATCCTGATTTGAGAATCACATATTGCACACAGGTAATGATATTCAACTCTGTACCCCACAGATATGTACAATCAACTGTGTTACAATAAAAAAAATAAATAATTATGTCAAAAATCCCATGTTCCTAGGGAACGTGAAAGGACTATGTTAACTTGCAAAGGACAGGGAATAAAAAGCCAGAAGGTGATATTAAGATGGTTTCTTATTCACCATATTCAATGAGGCATGAAAAATGCTTAAATATAAAAGAAAGCTAATCTGATAGGGGAAATAAAGAATGACTTTTGCAAAAGTAAAAAATCTTTAAGTGAAGTGCTTCCCATAGTAGTGGGTGGTGATGTTAACACTGGCCCTTATAATCATACCATGTTAAGTCTTTACTCAGCTCTTTAAGCTTTTAGATTGTCATTTTCTTGTATCAGTTTAACCAAAATCATGGTCAGTCCAACTATCTGGACATTTTCACAGGGATGACACTTGGATCTATATAGTCAAAATGCAGCAGCTGTTAATAAACTAGGAAACACTAAATTCACTACAATGTATGACAAGTCAAGAATAACTGGTCGAGGGCTGGCCCGGTGGCGCACTGCTATAGTGCGCTGCTTGGGAGGCGTGGTGGCGCTCCCGCCGAGGGTTCGGATCCCACATACAGACCGGCCGCTCACTGGCTGAGCGAGGGGCGGGAGCAACACCGAGGGTTGTGATCCCGTGGCCGGTCCCGGTCCGGTACGGGCGCGACACTGAGGGTTGCGATCCGTTGCTGGTCACGAAAAAAAAAAAGACAAAAAAAAAAAAAAAAAAAAAAAAAAAAAAAAAAAA